>NC_081444.1:12883822-12936620 GCF_007210705.1 Tigriopus californicus | reverse complement strand
TGGCTCGTCCTCGTTTAGGTCTCCTTGAGGTGTGTCTCCAGACCCAAAATATCCTTGAAAATTGGTTTGCTCCTCTTCACTGTTGCCACCCACATCATCAAATAGGTCAATCCCATCGTCATCATCATCATCATCATCGTTTTCCAAGCCTCTTTCCTCTCGCATGCGTCTACGGTCTTCTTTTTGGTCTTCCTGGTCCAGAAAGGACGCCATGTCGTTCAGCTTGAAAAAATCATCATCCACTTCAGTCTTTTTTTGTCGAATTGAGCTCATGGCCTTGGCCAAATAGTCATCAGCTTGACTATCGATGGCCTTTTTCTTTGTTTCCCGTTCCAATTCTTTCTTTTCTCTTTCTTCTTCATCTTCGCTGGCCTCATCTTCGCTTTTGGCATTCTCAAATAGAGGTAAGTCATCGCCATCTGAATCCGACATATTTTGAAAATCAGGATCATTGAATATGGCATCTTCTTCATTCTCCTCTTGGTCGTCTTCGAGATCAACTTCCTCCTCTTCAGCTTCTTTTTCGCTGTCATAGTCATCATCGGTTTCGGCTTCCTGGATTGGGTCATTCATGTCATTCATGCCATTCAGATCATCTTCGTCCGTGTCATCTTGTGGCTCCTCATATTTACCTTTCTTGGGATCCTCGAGGTCGATGCCATTTTCTAGTTCCAGTTTTCGCTTATTTTGGACCCTCTTGGTTCCAGCCAAGAGGTTCCACTCCTTTGGACCATTTTCCCATAACCAAATCTGCTTTTGAAGGCTGGGCAACGTGGCTTCATTCTGTAACTGAATCTGAGCCCAAATTTGCTCATGATCAAAACCTTCGATGATGAGTTCCTTCAAAGTGGATTTAGCTTTTCCACTTTGATCCTCAGGATCTTCATTCAACTTGGCCAAGTCATAAAGAATCTTCGTGATCGATTGAGAGGTCAGTATTAAGGACTCCTTAGGACTTTGGAGAAACTGTTCCGGCTTGGCTATCAAGGATTGGACTTTGGAGCGAGTCTGTGAAAGGATCGCCTCCATGTTGTTGCGGGGTTGGCGGGTTCAATCTTAATTCCCATCGGCCACGAACTCACTGGCAGTAATTCTTTCAACACGTGAGTTTGAGCATAGACCAATGTTTATTTACAAAATGACGGACGGTTATGAAATATTATCACACAACCTCGCACAATAAAGTCCACAAGTAGAATCAATTTCTTACCCCATTTTCAAGCTCCAAGATGGTGGAATCTCCATTGAGATTCTTTGTGTCAATTTCTGTATTTCTTTGATCTCATTACAGTCGCATAAGGAGAAATAATATATAGGAAGTATTACTTAGTCGTCTGTCCCCCCTTGCAAATTGGAATCAAGTTCCTTGTAGTTTGGAGGCTGCGACAGTCCATAAACTATGGATAGTAGCAAATGAAGGTTGAATCGAATGCACGCTCAAAACTTATTCTTTGGATATCTCTTTCATTACTTTTTTGTATGAAATCTTCTTTGTTATCTGTCTTCGTCCTTCCATGGCAAACTAATTGGTTGCCGTTATATTCGGCCACCCTGTGCGTACTTTTCTATGTTTGGCCTGATTGGCTTGGAAAAAATTTCGCCTTTCAATTGCTAGAAAAATCTGAATGCACGCACAGATTTGTAGAAAAAATGCAATGTATTTTGCCTGAAATGGTTGCCATATCCAGATTTTGCATCTTTGATTGGTTCTTATGACCAAAGTAGTTCATGAAACAAAAAATCGGTTTCAATAAAAAACCATGCTTTTATCAGGTCTATTTTGTATCTGAAGTTCTTTTAACGAGATTTCACTGCATCGCCAAGAGCCCCCCCCCAAAAAAAAACTTGTTTTTTCATGATTTAATATACAGCGAAATATGCAGAAATTTAAGCCACAAATGGTGAGATCCCTACAGTTCCAACAAATTCGTCTGAATTGAACTAAAACTCAAGAACGAATTGCAAGCAAAATAATGCCAAGTATATTCCCAAATTGGGTTTTTCAAAGAGTCGTTAATGACTTGTAATTTATAAGAAAACGTAAAAGAGTTGTCTTTAAAAGTAGTTTTATCAAAACTGGACATGAGTTACACTTGAACAAACTTGAAGAGAAAGTATTAACTAATAAGGAATGGTTTTCAAAGGCTTAGGTGATTCTATTACCTTCTCAACCTTACCATCAACGGCAAATAGATTTTCATGAGCCGTTCGGGAACCCCGAAAATCATCATCTGGAAGCCATAACCCCCAAAAATTTGGCTGCACACCCATTGCTACTCTTTCACTTTTTTGGTTTATGTTTACGGTAGTCACGTTTACACCTCAAATCTGTGTGATGTAAAGAAAATTGCATATGACGTCAAATAAAAGTTCAAGATCAAATAATTCCAAAGCTGAACTGACTTATTCTTTTTTCTAGCAATACTTGTTTTTGAGAAAAGGAACAGATAGAAAAAGCTTCCTTGTACTCAAAGTACATAGCCTATCCTGTTGTGCCTCCCAGAGCCAGCGTTTGTTATTGTTTACATTTTGAGCGAGGGCAGAGTAACATTCCCCATAGGCGAGGAAGGCCCCAAATCCACATCATGCTGTGCACTCACAATGTTCTTGAATATTTCTTAACAAAAAGCTAACAAATGATTTGGATCTAACGCATCATTTTTTTGGGTTGTGAGGTGACCATGATATGCCGTATTGTTTTTTTTTTCATGTGCTTCAAGTACCATTCAATTTGTCAGATGAACCCTAAAAGTATATACATTCTTTTCGTTTTACGAAAAAGGAATGAGCAATGAGTTAAAGCATTCTATTTCTTTGAAAGGAATAGCACAGCAACAAATTCCTCACTTTGACCAAATAAACGGAAACGGCCTTGTTTCCTTTCATTCATGCAAGTACTTGATTCATGGGACGGCTCATTATAGTGGTCTATGGACGGCTAAAACCATGTTTGTTGAGAATGATTGCAGTCCTTTAAGATGCATTTCAAGGTCCATGGCCTCTGATTGATCTCGGTGGTTGCACTTCTTTTTTTCATGTGTTAGTTCATGTAAGATTCACGTAAGTTCCTAAACAGTATTGTTAGGTAGACCACGGACTTCTAGAAATATGGACTGCGAACAAGCTTGTCGGCCAATCGGCCTGCTCTTGGTCATAGCCACTTTGAGCCACTTTTCGAATTAAAGTAATAAAATAGGAAACGTAGATTTCTTCAATTAACGGTAGGTCAATTTTATATCATTTACATGCAAAGTCGATCGTTTCAAAGTTATGTTGTCAAAAGCTTATGTAGCTGACCAAGAGCAGGCCGAAAATTCAAGTTTTATGTAGTGTTTACTCCATAACTTTGAACATGTCTCCTGAGTTCCCTAAGCATAGGTTTGGGCTCAAACTTGGCTGAGTTCGTCTATACAACAAGATCTTGTGGTCGTATGAAGTGCTTATTTGGAATAAGATGAGCAGTTTAAGAGATAGGATATTTTTGCTTCCGTTTGCAGTCCATATCTTAATGTGTTTTAACTTATAGGGTAAGTAAAGCAATGGAAATTCAAGAAAAATGTAGTGCGGCAACACTGATTTTCTGCATTTTGAGGAGGGAGGAATAAGAAAAACATTGTAGCCAACCTCGCACTCGCTCTTGAATCCAATTGAATCTTCAACCTTCGAGTGAGTTGTGCTACAAATCTCAAAAACTTGTAATTCTTTGTGCAGTTCTGTCACTGTTTTAAACTCATGGTTCAATATCAGAATACTGTTTGCTTCAAAAAGCTGGGAAACGGAATTATATGACAAATTCAGTCTAAGGCCGGTAAAGGTTAACTGTAATGTTTGTCTTCCTCAAAATGCTCAATATCAGGGTTCCCCCACTACATTTCTCTTGAATTTCCTTTACTGAATATGCACTATTAGTGTTTACAAATTACTTTAAGATTGACAAGCATTTCCTTAAAAGTGTGTCACGTCTATTAGTATGTAAAAGCATTCCATTATAACCCTTGCATACATGTAAGTTGGACCAGCAACTAAGCTTCAATAAATGCGATACTACTACTACTACCAAAAAGATGCTCAATATCATCGTCGCAAGTTACAAATGATATTACGGTAGTCAGTGGCAAAGAAGTGGTAATCAAGACGTTAATCTGAATCGATCTTGGGAGGGTTCCATAACTGTGCCAAGGAATCCCCCAAGTGAAGTTGATACTTCACACAGAATCCTTGGTTCTTCCACCGACAAATACCAAAAGAAACCTTGCTGACTCACATAACTGTATCATATCGTTATTAAATGGAATTGTACAAAGTAAAAACACTTTTGTTCATATGTTACACGTAGAGGTCCAAGGTACCAGGTGGGTAAAAGTGCAATCATCATTTTCCATCATTTTTTTCACATTAGGTTAAGAACATCATCTTGCTCCCCGCCTTCTTTTAAGACCGTGTTAAAAGGATATCTTGCCGAAATATCCGAGCAGAGTTTCCCTCTTTTTACATATATAGAGGCATGTCATGGTTCGCCAGAGGGCGTGCGTTCGTATTCTGCCTTCAGAGAAAATGCCATGAAGGTCAAAAAGGTCCTATCGAGTTTGTCTATTTGAGCTACCTTGGTTATTTTATCGGTGTATTGAAGGTTATTGATGAGTCTTCAGATATGTCATCAAAATTTTCAAGTTTGGAAGTTGCACAGAATATCCTAGAGTTATGTATGAATTCACCAAAAGAATAATAATTGATGCCTCTGCTCTTTATGTCAATTTAGCTTCAATTCGGTTTTGCTTTCGAGAAGCAGATTGAACAAATGGCAAAAGAACAGTTCTTGATGCACACTTTTTTCACTAAGTTTAGATCTATTTGAATTTAAAGTTTTTGTAGTTTCAAACTTAACCACGTCATAGTGCAGCTTATAAATTGATTCAAAGGTGGCACAGAATGGTTTTTGGCTCTCTTGAAATACTTCCATGTTGTAATTGTTTAAGATAAGATTTTTTTTGGTATTTATTTGTGCAACGACCTGCGTGTACCACTTAAATCTTTTTCTTTGCCTATTTTCTCCCCTGGAATGACGAATAGGAAAAGTATGGTCGACATGAACAACACCCGGTAGATTTGCTCTTCTTCGCAACAAATTTGTCATGTGTGTTTTTCATGCCTCCATTGCATTGACAACACAATAAGGCTAGAATTAGCATGAATTCTTTCACACTTGATGCGTTTCCATGTCTAAACTAAGCCTTGAAAAAGTCCCCTTTTAAAAGGGGCGCCAGTACAATCTAACAAAACCTCTAACTTCATCGCACTCTTTACCAAATCCTCCATTTGTGAGTAGTGGATCCCTTCCTTCTCCTTTTCGTACAGGGTCTGTCGTTTGTTGAGTCATCTGATACCGGGTGCCTTCTCTCCCAAAGCCGGGTTCACCTGAAGAACGCCTCGTGAACATGAACATGCCGATGCATAGCACTACAATGGAGAGGAAACTGCCNTCAAGACGTTAATCTGAATCGATCTTGGGAGGGTTCCATAACTGTGCCAAGGAATCCCCCAAGTGAAGTTGATACTTCACACAGAATCCTTGGTTCTTCCACCGACAAATACCAAAAGAAACCTTGCTGACTCACATAACTGTATCATATCGTTATTAAATGGATTTGTACGAAGTAAAAACACTTTTGTTCATATGTTACACGTAGAGGTCCAAGGTACCAGGTGGGTAAAAGTGCAATCATCATTTTCCATCATTTTTTTCACATTAGGTTAAGAACATCATCTTGCTCCCCGCCTTCTTTTAAGACCGTGTTAAAAGGATATCTTGCCGAAATATCCGAGCAGAGTTTCCCTCTTTTTACATATATAGAGGCATGACATGGTTCGCCAGAGGGCGTGCGTTCGTATTCTGCCTTCAGAGAAAATGCCATGAAGGTCAAAAAGGTCCTATCGAGTTTGTCTATTTGAGCTACCTTGGTTATTTTATCGGTGTATTGAAGGTTATTGATGAGTCTTCAGATATGTCATCAAAATTTTCAAGTTTGGAAGTTGCACAGAATATCCTAGAGTTATGTATGAATTCACCAAAAGAATAATAATTGATGCCTCTGCTCTTTATGTCAATTTAGCTTCAATTCGGTTTTGCTTTCGAGAAGCAGATTGAACAAATGGCAAAAGAACAGTTCTTGATGCACACTTTTTTCACTAAGTTTAGATCTATTTGAATTTAAAGTTTTTGTAGTTTCAAACTTAACCACGTCATAGTGCAGCTTATAAATTGATTCAAAGGTGGCACAGAATGGTTTTTGGCTCTCTTGAAATACTTCCATGTTGTAATTGTTTAAGATAAGATTTTTTTTGGTATTTATTTGTGCAACGACCTGCGTGTACCACTTAAATCTTTTTCTTTGCCTATTTTCTCCCCTGGAATGACGAATAGGAAAAGTATGGTCGACATGAACAACACCCGGTAGATTTGCTCTTCTTCGCAACAAATTTGTCTTGTGTGTTTTTCATGCCTCCATTGCATTGACAACACAATAAGGCTAGAATTAGCATGAATTCTTTCACACTTGATGCGTTTCCATGTCTAAACTAAGCCTTGAAAAAGTCCCCTTTTAAAAGGGGCGCCAGTACAATCTAACAAAACCTCTAACTTCATCGCACTCTTTACCAAATCCTCCATTTGTGAGTAGTGGATCCCTTCCTTCTCCTTTTCGTACAGGGTCTGTCGTTTGTTGAGTCATCTGATACCGGGTGCCTTCTCTCCCAAAGCCGGGTTCACCTGAAGAACGCCTCGTGAACATGAACATGCCGATGCATAGCACTTCAATGGAGAGGAAACTGCCCCGTTCATCCAGACAAGCCCTGGGAGAGGGAACGTGGCTGGGGCACCATTTTTTAAATGCCTCTCACCTTCGTGGGCGCTTTGCGAAGATCTGCTCGGTACTGTGGCCATCAGAAGGCTTCATTCCCCGTTGACAAGTCGTTGAATACGGACTTAGTGCGCGTGCTTAGACTTCTACTTCATCTTTGTTCTTCTTCCAAGTCTTCTTAATTTATTCATTTATAATGAGAGAAATTGTGCATATCCAAGCAGGCCAATGTGGCAACCAAATTGGTGCTAAGGTAAGAAAACGTCACCTGCGCCTTGGTAATGAGTGGAAAAGTCATAATAGCTTGTTAATCTATCGCCTGTCACTTTCTCTTGTTATCAAAGAAGCTACTCGGTGAAGGGACTCTAATTGGAGATTGAGAATAGAAATGAGGAAAGTGAAATGAAGTCCTTAATTGGAGCCCTTAGCTAGACTGCTATCGCCATTGAAGTGTTAAAATGTGAAACGATGATTCATTCATTTTTAGTTCTGGGAAATCATCTCCGACGAGCATGGTATTGACCCCACTGGGGCTTACCAGGGCACATCTGATCTGCAATTGGAGCGCATTAATGTGTACTACAATGAGGCCACAGGGGGAAAGTACGTTCCCCGTGCGGTTCTCGTCGATTTGGAACCAGGAACCATGGACTCTGTCCGTTCTGGACCTTTTGGTCAGCTTTTCCGTCCCGACAACTTTGTTTTCGGCCAATCTGGCGCCGGAAACAACTGGGCTAAAGGCCATTACACCGAAGGTAAGGACAATTAGCCTTTTCATGGCAGGGATGGTATTGAAACGCAATCAGAGGCTAATCATGAGGATTTGTGCACTTTAGGCGCGGAGTTAGTGGATTCCGTTCTTGATGTGGTCAGAAAGGAGGCCGAGTCCACGGATTGCCTTCAGGGATTCCAATTGACCCACTCCTTGGGCGGTGGAACAGGCTCTGGTTTGGGAACCCTTCTCATTTCCAAGATCCGCGAGGAATACCCGGACAGGATCATGAACACGTACTCTGTTGTGCCGTCCCCTAAGGTGTCTGACACCGTGGTGGAGCCTTACAATGCCACCTTGTCCGTGCATCAGTTGGTCGAGAACACCGACGAGACCTTTTGTATCGACAACGAGGCCTTGTACGACATTTGCTTCAGGACACTGAAGCTTACCACCCCCACGTATGGTGATTTGAACCATCTGGTGTCTTTAACCATGTCTGGCATTACCACTTGCCTTCGCTTCCCTGGCCAGCTCAACGCTGATCTTCGAAAGCTAGCCGTGAATATGGTGCCGTTCCCGCGTCTGCATTTCTTCATTCCCGGGTTCGCACCCCTGACCTCGCGTGGTAGCCAACAATATCGGGCTCTGAGTGTGCCCGAGCTGACCCAACAGATGTTTGATGCTAAGAACATGATGGCTGCCTGTGATCCGAGACATGGACGTTATTTGACTGTGGCCGCAGTGTTCCGTGGCCGCATGTCCATGAAGGAGGTCGACGAGCAGATGCTCAACATCCAGAACAAAAACAGCTCTTACTTTGTTGAGTGGATCCCTAACAATGTGAAGACCGCTGTGTGTGACATTCCCCCACGTGGCCTCAAGATGGCGGCCACTTTCATGGGCAACTCCACCGCCATTCAGGAGCTTTTCAAGCGCATTTCTGAGCAATTCACTGCCATGTTCAGGCGCAAGGCTTTCTTGCATTGGTACACTGGCGAGGGCATGGACGAAATGGAATTCACCGAGGCCGAGTCCAACATGAACGATCTTGTCAGCGAGTACCAACAATACCAAGAGGCCACAGCCGATGAGGAAGAGTTCTATGAGGAAGAAGAGGGCGAGGTTGACATGCACTAAGTTTCTCCCAAGTGTGCACACCAAGAAATTCAGTGATCATCAAGAAGAACGAAATAATTCATTGTAACTACAGTAGCCTTTGCTTCCTTCCCAATCATTCTTGTGTTTGGGGTGTATGACCCCATCCTAACTCGTCTAACATTTGGTGTACAGTGTCTAAAACCAATATGATTTTGTGATCTTATCTCCGACCTTCTCTGGCAAAAAGACAACCCACTAATTTTAGAGTTAGGTGAATCCTCTACTGTATCGTCACGTTTTAACCAAAAGTCAAGGCCGTGCATTCCGATGCAAGGCTCTTGGCGCATATGTAAACAAGTGGAGAACCCACGACATTCTTATAACACTAAATAAAGTCCCCACCATGTCAATGTCATTGCACTTTTATTCGATTGCATCGCTTATCACTCTTGAACTGCCTCGTAAGCTTTGGTTTTTTTTGCTTTGTTGAACAATTTGTCGAAGAACCCGCCACTTTTACTCTTGGAACTTGATTTGCTATTAGCCCTTGCGGCATCTTGATCAATTTCGTCACCCTGAGGAACCCCGGGCAAACGGCCGCTGATGTTAGATTCGATTGATAATTGTGATGCACGTGTATTCAATTCGGTGTAGGTGGTGCTAACCGAATTCAAATTCGTGAAGCCGGATGCGGAGGATTGCAAGCTTCTGTCTCTGGGTGCTGATGATCCTGCTAGAATTGGATTAATTGCCTCATTCGGACTAATCAGAGAATGAACCTGATTTGATCCTGCAATTAGAAAGTCATCAATTACAATCGTGTACTCGAAGGGTGTCGGTAGATTTATGTTTTTACCTGGGTTCATATGATCTGGGTATTCCAACAGCTCAGGAGGTGCGTCTTTGATTCCGAAAATGCTGTAGAATCTTTGGTAGAAGTTGGCGATGCGACTCTTCTCGTATTTCAGTTTGAATAGTTGTGCAACGGTCGTGGGCAAATCGCATTGCTCCAATGTGATGGGTATAAGTAATGACGATTTCTTACGGATGTTAACGTACTGGGCCAAGTCGACCAGAAATACATTTTGTTGGGATTCCAAGAAAGGCTTCGAGAAAATGGCCACCACTTTGTGGCAACGTTTCTCTATAATCTCAGATGAGGCTGAATGCTCAATTGTACCCACAACCATATCCCTACAGGGAAGGAACACCTGCATAGGAGAAAATGGGTCCTTTCAAACACATGTATAGTACCTTGTATTCAACCCTGATTTGGTTTATCTAGAACTTTTAGTGAGTTCTTCTCATCATGTGAGGGAGTCCATCGATCCGACTCCTCACGATCCCTCCTCTGTTTCTTTTCAGCGAGGAAAGCGACCCCATTTGCCCCAAAACCCACTTGAAATGCCCACTACTCTGATAGCGTGACTGGCGAATTCATTCGCAATCTTTTCGCCGAACACCTACATTGTGCAATATTCAGCCATTTCACTCCCATTCTCATACTCCAATCTTATTAGGAATGCTCCATTCAGGCGTTCAAGGCACTCCCATGTTTCGGGTTCCTGGTAAGTAATAGGACGCTCGTCGCCAGGACTCGCATGCTTAATCCACAACCAGGTTGTGCCATTTGTCAAAAGTCGTCGTTTCATTCACAATGAGTAATCGCAGCTTTTGTAATGAAGATCTCCGAGGGAGGTGTTGGACTGATTACATCTACATATGCAAAACGAGTTGGGCTCCTTGGCTTGCTGGTGGGTATTTACAATCTTCTGGCCCGAGGTTGAATCATGGACCAAAGAGTCCATGAAAATGCTTTTGCAATGTGAAAATGCATGATGCCCTCGAGTTAAGTTGAAAATTGGACGAACAACGCGAATTATCCAATCAGTTAGCCGTTCCATCAACTACTGACGTTATACGGGATAGGCCTCAATTTCAAAATCAAATGCGTGCAAAAAGCTAAAATGCTCAATACCTTTTTCGAAAAATAATCCTGGCCCAGTTCTGGACTGTCTTCAGCACAATATTTTTGTGCGTCAATTTTTACGATCATAAAAACTCACGTCCCGGTATGGTCGATGCACATCTCTAAAGCCAACTAAAGGCCAGATTCATGATTTCATACTAGATCAATGACCCCATTTGATGTCCATCATACCTTTAGGCCAAGAGTCTCCATGCGTTCGACGAGATGAAACGAGAACTCCTGATCGAACTCGTGATCACTGTGCAATATCATGGCATCGTAGGTGCCCAATTTCTCTCGCTTCTGAATGGCTCGGATGTCATGCAAAGTCAAGGCATTCCGAGTATCACCTACTCGGTCTTGCACCCCACATTCGAGAGCGTATTCACAGTCCTTGATCAAATGATCCTTGGTATCGTCATACACGTCAAAGCGTTCAATGCGCATGAGAGCGTTGATCAAGTCGTGCACCGTCACATTCCTGTGGCACCAAATCTTGACCAATTCTCGCATATGATCCGGATTCGATTCGATTCGCAGACATTGGGCCGGTTCCAAATGGGCGAATTCGGTGATCCCTCGGTAATCCCTCAAGTGCCCATCGTCCGTGAGAAGTCTTTTGCGGGGATTCAGCATGCTGCTTAGGATCTCGAGGGATCCTGGACGGAGAATCTGAAGCGAGCTCTGAGCAAACAATTCCGTCGATGATGTCACCATTTTCGTGGTTGATGGTCTGGGATTTCAAATCAAGATCTGGTTCTTTAAAATGAGTTGAACTTTGCCCATGTGCCACCTGGTGGTTTGACTTCTTCGTCTTCTTCTTTTGCTTTAATACATAGTAGACCATGAGGTAGGACGATAATCCGTGAATGGTGTTAATGTAGGCGTTCCAGGTTTTCTAACGCACACAAAGATGATTGCCTTGTAAGGAAACCTCGAACCACTCAAGTCTCCAACCAACGGCGAAGTTTGGTTAATGACATCACACTCCCCACACATACACACACAGGGATTTAATTCAATCAGCAAATCTGGTTTGACTTGGACACCACCACTTCAGTCAGTCCTAGTGTCGAATCAAGGACGTCGTAATGGTCTTTCAAGAAGTTTATGGTGATGATTGACGACTTTTTAAGACAAAAGTCTAGTCGTTGTCTTGTATCTGATATGACTTGTCTAAATATTTCGCCAGTACTTTGGTCCGTTGATAGGTTTCCTTGATCTTGAGAAAAGATACCTGATTTCCAATTTGGCGCACCCCAATGGCAAACCACCTGCAAAGAAATCTTACGTAAATGACAAATTCTGAATTTCACTTAAAATGGAGTCTCGCAAGGGTGCATTAATGATCCCCTTTTTTGTCTGAAACTGTTACGAGTCACGAAAAAGACATTTAGACGGGACAAAGGCATGCCTTAGCCAAGGGCTTCACTGAAAAACTCCTAGAGAGAGAGACTGGCCGACTGGAAGTGGAGATCTCTTGATTTAGGCTGGCTAGCTAGCTCTTGGCCATTCAATTTCAACCTCAAGTGACATTTGCCAATTGTGGGATTTGTGGCACGTCCATGTTTGCCGAAATACAAACTCCATTTTACAAGTCATTCAAGAATGGAGTTGCGAGGCGAGAGATGAAGCAACAATCTTCAGGCCTTGGAAACGGCATTCAAAATCAACTTTCGAATTTTCAGTCAATTATTTCATGACTCTCATAATCTTGAACACACGAGAGCGCCATGACATTGGTTACATTACATGTACACCTGAACATGTACTGCGCACCACGTAGCAGCTCTATCCGTCATGCAAACAAATGCAATCGCAAATGAAAATGAAAACCATCAATCTCTCTCAACTTCCCGTTCAAGTACAAATCATACGTAAGGAAGCCTTTCTCTAAACAAACGCGAACAAAGGTATGGTGATGCTTAATCTCGCGAATATTTTACGATCTTCGGTCTAATTGAAAGCGACCGCAAATCCTCTGCCCCATTTAAGGAAACAGAGACTAAAGAGTCAATTGAACGGCTAATCCCACACCTTTTTGGAAGTTTGAAAGATAGCTCTCCTCCCTTCCCTCCAAACACAAGTTCTTCTCTGGCAGAGCCCATCCCGATTCAATTCAACCCCTATCTCCTCATGGACTCGGCATCAATTCCAGTTATGCAGTTACGGATTCTTGTTTGGAATACAGAGCCAAAAATGTTCGCCCCTCCAATCCAAACCACCCTCCCCTCTTGTAGTTCGTACAGAAGTACAGTGGATTCGAGTTGAACACCCCCCGGTTGATGGAAGGAGCAAGACGGTAGGAGTTGATACTTCAAAAGCATATACGTAGAGTACATGCCTAGATACAGGTAAACCCGCTTCGTATGGCTTTTTGCTCAAACTATGGCTACGCCTTTTAAATCACATGCACTCATAGCCTTCACATCTGGCTAGAAATTCTTTGATAAACATTAGTCATCCTGATCTATTGCCGATGGAAGATGGTCTGATGCCAACCGTCCAAGGAAGAAACACCAAGTTTTTGTCCATTGTTCATGGCTCCGTGAAATGAGAAATGGTCTTCAAGAAACAGGTGTGCGTGCGCGGATTGCGACTTTCCGAGCTTTACCTTGATCTCGCACCAAGATCAGGACTATAAAAGGCAGCAAAGACATCTTCTAGCGACCAAAACATCATCGAGGGGAGGATGTCAAGCTCAGAGGCGATCTTCAAACCTTGATGCAAGCCCGTGCCTCGGCATATTTCACGAATGTTTACAACCATAGTACACCCGAAGTCTTTCAACAGGAAAAAAGGGTAACACAAGGTGTAACCGACGATTAAACAGAACGGAGATATTGTGCTTTAGATTGGTGGCCTGACATGGAAGTGAAACCTCAGCCTTCACTCGAAAGTCGAACTAGGCACGAAACCAGTCTTTATCGTAGGTTTTCCCGAAACCAAGTCTGGGTCTTGAAGCGGTGAAGGGAACTTTAGGGGGAGGGAAAAACCGGTCTTGAGAATCTGGGCCAACCATCGACCCAACTTTCCACTTGAATTCGGTTCGGTGCCATTCGGAAACGAGGATGAAAGCTACAATGAGGGTGCACTGCGTCTCTGAGGTCAGGCTAGAAATGGAACACGACGCTCACTACGTTCATTCAGCTAGTACTGAGTACACAAGAAAAGGGAACAAATCAAGATTTACACCCACACGAAACCAGGAAGTTCATTTTCTAGTCCCCCTTTTGGTGCCATGCGCACAACAAAAGCACCAAGTCCGACGTCAAATAGCCAATTCCGACTTGATAAGTCGCGGGGGCAATATTTGTCATGAAACCAGAAATACCAAGAGTCTCCAAGAAACCTGGAGTTCAATTGGATTTTGTTTTGGCCAGGTGTTTTTATATGTCTTAGAATAAGCTTCAAGCGCTTAAGCAACAAATGACTCCCCTAGTTTGCATGGAGTCATTAATTAGAATGGCCATACGAAGCATGAAAGAACAACTTGCTGCTTTCGGAATTAGAAGTAATACATCTTGGTAAGTTGTCAGCTAATATTGCTTCGTAACCAATGCCAAACCACAACACCATTCATCGTTTCAAAGATGGCCAGAGGCTTCTAAATTTCTTCCGGTGAGTTTGTTTCAAGCTGGACCGGAAACCTTTTCTCCACTTGTTCTCAGAAAAGGAATGATTCCAAGGACGAGTTCCCTCAAGCCCAATTTTCTCACAGTGGAGAGTTCTAAATAAAGCAACGATAATTACCTTAGTACGTGCTGAGATAGTAAATGGTTGGCCAATTGATATCAATCACCTTCGTTCCCCTTGTTGAATTTAGATTGGATGGTCTTCTAAACGGGGAAAACTAGAGAGATAACATTCTGAATTCCAGAATCATCTGTTCCATTCAAATCGTGTTGTACAAATAACTGTATTCAGATGAAGACCGTCGTCAAAACATTGCAATAACACGATCATGCCCAATCTCGAAATCCTCATCATAAACTAACCAACCACCTGATGCACTTCCACATTTTTGTTGAACGTTGCCGAGACTCGAACAGAGCAGCCAATTGAGGGAAAGTGAATTCAAGTGAGACGAGAAGATGGCCAAGTCGCTTCCTGTGTGGACTTTTCTATTGCCAACACAATTTGCGCGACCGAATGTTCACCTGCCAACGTGAACAACTCTCAAGATGTTTCGTACAGGGTGGGCGAACAAAACCGTTGCAAACTAATGTGAGAGTTCGTTTTTTCACGGTACAGCCCCCCCCCGTGCCTTGTGGTTATAAGTTATATAAATCCTTGGTCAGTAGAATTAAAAAAAACATCAGATACGACATGAATTTCAACGACAATAAACTAAAAAGGTGATAAATTCCTCAGGATTAAAATACTGCGCTTCTAGACAATAATACAATTGGATTTGTGGGGGTTGAGCAACCATTTGAAGCAAGCAACAAAACAATATCATGGCTTGGTATTTCTAAAAAAATGAACTTTCTGAAAATGGTAGCTAGCTATAAAAAAGGGATCTATCGTTTCTTCTCAAAACAAGTTCTGAATTGGCGCAGGGAGTGTCCACATTTCAGGAAAATGGCATTTAAATTATTGTGACAAACGCGCAGAATCAATTTTAGCTTTTCCTTTTCTCTAAAGCAACCCTGTACGTGCATGGCGTTTGTGTTGCTAGAGCAATCAGGGCAGGTTCGCCCAGATCAGCCAGTGGTAACAGGGAAATTCACTCGAGCATTCATTGGCGAAGGATCAAAACAAAATTAGCGGTTATTTGGCCGCATTTCCGACCACAAGGGTAGGAGAAAGGAGTGAAAATTGTTGATTTGAACAACACGGACTACTACCAACTTCATTTGAACAACCATCCATTCTAGGGATTCGGTAATAATTGAACCAAAAAAAAAACCTCTAAAAATAGATCTCGACAGTTCCACTTTTGGATGTGTTAGACACCCTCGTTTTTTGGCCCAGCCCAACATTAATGAGACTTCCTCCAAGGTCTACCACCACCAAATAACAATTTGACCCACTTGACACCCACTGAATTCGGCATCTATGCAGTTGTGACGGGTGCACAAATGCACGCCATGATTCTTCTCTCTTGTTCCTTGCGTTCTTTCCACATCCATGTAAAACAAAAAGGTTCGACAATTCCAAGTACATAATCATGCAATGGCCTCTGTAATCCATATGATCGGAGCAATCAAACCAATCTTTACTTTTTTGGACAAAGTGACTCTAAGCGTGGGAGGGTCTTCTCCATTGTAAATGTACAAGTCATAAAATATGTCCAAAATCAATTCTCTGTTTATCCATACATGGAGACTAGTCAAAGCTCACACATTGAATACGTAGTGCTGAAGTAGAATCATCATATGTTACCACAATATGTGGAAATTAAGCAATCAATATCCCCTCATCACTTTCGTATCAAATTCCCAAAAAAACCATATCAAGAGCTCTTTGTGCTTAAAACTTGAGCAAAGATGATACCGAAATATGATATTGGTAAACACGCACACACACGTAGACTATTCCTTTTAAGGACAGATTCAGTACCTGGTTGCTATCATCACATCTGAGTAGGATGGTAATGATAGTCCACAAAAATGGTCTGTTGGTGGTGAACTTTTAAAGCCCTCAGTTCACCTTCCAGTTCTACCACTGATTGCCTATATTCTTCGTATACCTCTCCCAATACCTCTGAGATGGCCCAAAACCACGATTTTAGATCCGTAAAAAGGGATTCAAGATGACGTCAAGAGTAAGGAAATCAGACAAAACACGTTCTGAGTTCACATCAGGTCCTAGCTAAACAAAAAAAAAAGGTCTCTCTTTCTCACCTTCTGACTGAGAATACTAATCATCCAGAAAAAACGATCAAAGACAAATCAAAGGAATTACTGAGAGTCCCACAAACAAAAAAGGCAGGGGTCCCTCCTTGCCTCAAAATCAAAATTCAATACTCATATTTTGACACGAAGGTGGGTTTCTTTGTTCTATTAAAATTCCAAGCCATGCAGATGCACATTTGAAGTGGGCTTAAATCGAATTTGGGAGTGATCCGTCATTAATGAATATAAATTTGAACAAGTCTATGCAAATTCATCGTTAGTAATTCCAAGTGACATAATGAGCCGTCAGACTTGCCCACGCAGACGTACCTATAACCCCATTGACACCTGTTGCAAGATAAATGCCTGGGTTCCAATTTACAGCAAAACTAATAAAACTGATCGCATCTCCCAGTTCCATTGTTGGAGC
The DNA here is from genome assembly GCF_007210705.1 of Tigriopus californicus. Classification (NCBI taxonomy): domain Eukaryota; kingdom Metazoa; phylum Arthropoda; class Copepoda; order Harpacticoida; family Harpacticidae; genus Tigriopus; species Tigriopus californicus. The sequence continues at coordinate 12,919,711 of NC_081444.1, read as the reverse complement.
CTTTTCATGCATCATCCTATCATCCAAACTGGTTGGCTTGATTGCTCCCGTGCTTCAACTCAAACTCTTCCGTGTTGAGATTGAAGAGCACGATATATTCATGTTATAATCAATTGCCTATTGTAACTCTGAAACTACGCTTGATAACGAGAGAAATCCGACAGGTGGCGCAATGAATAATGACGCATTGTTTTAAAAGACCAGTCATTTTTTTGACAAACCGGCTAATGAGCTGGAGATGGAACTTGAAGCGACCAAAGCGCACGACGTTCATGGTTAGAATGAACAGCTTGAATGTCACTAAAAATTGACCTTAACTATCCAAATTATCATATGGCAAGGATACAGTTTTTTTGAAGTGATTTGAAGTCATCCATATGGATCTTACAAAAGTTCCATGTTTGGCTACCAGGGGTCGTTTTCCAATGAGTTTTGCAATGGTTACTCTTTTGCGATGAGGTGTATGGCAACAAGTGAGTCATACTAAAAATTTGAATCTCATTTAGATGCGATGCATGAATCAGTCCAAATGAGAGGCGGATTTATAAAACGAATTCAAGTGTACGCCCTCTCCTCTTTTTTTTTGACAGATCCATAAGCACTGCTTTATTTCGAGTGGATGGAATCATGACGTCAACTTTTCAAACCCAATTCAAGAGGAGGTTTGACACTTTCGACAAGTTCTGCCACTCTATTTAAACCAAGCCCAGAATAAGATCAAGCTTGGACGGCTTTAAATCTCCGCAGGACGCCAATTTGGAAGCTTTGTGTCTCGCTAAAATAGATTTTCGTGAGGATATTGGACAACACTTTCACTTTGGCGAAAGAAGCCAAAAAAGTGTCCAAGGAGAGAGTTGAGTTGGCACTTATCTGACAATGCAATTACGATGATCCTTAACCCCGAAATGCCCTCAAGTCATATTACCGTACGTACGTCCTATACGTGTGGATTCCAAGATTGGAGGCATTTACGGGGGCCTAGTTAAAGCAAGTACAATTTGGAAGCTTAGCCGATCCCTACACATTCGGTAGTTCTCAATAACCACTCATGTATTGGACGATTCTGCAAAGTTTCTGCTCCTCTGGAGATGAGATGACTCATTCTTTAAAAGGACCTTGAGTTGTGAGGAAGGCAGAGTGCCAGGCAGACCACTGAAATGCATGACATGGATGGTTGCTGGGTTGGTTGGTTGGTTGATGTTAGTCACTACATATTCCTGAAAGTGCTGTCAGTGCCAGATGGTCGAGTGGTTTGAAGTTGAATCGGTGGTCGCCTGTTCGTGTGGTGTTTGAAACGATACCCCAACTTCTTTGGGTGTCGAGGTTCATCTTGATGAGAATGGCCACGATCAAAGGGATCATTATTACTTATTTATACAGAGGAGAGTCAAGCAAACAAATGAAGTTGTATCCCTTTTAGAGATTCAAATCCAAGTGGTTTTTGCATGCCGTAAGAGGAAGCATCACCGCTTAGAAAAACAACAACTATGAAGAAGGAGTCAGTTAGAGGAAGTTGGACCCATTTCCAGATTGGCAAACCTCGATTACAAGAATGAATCGAACCTCGACATCAAATACTTGTTTAAACCGTGTTGAGACAGCGCTAGTTTTCAACCTGAGTGCTCTCGAATGCATTGGTCTGTTGGAATGACTTGCACGAAGACTAAAGCCGTGTGAGGAAACGTCATTTTTCTTTATCAACTGATGCAACGCTCTCTTCGATTGTCTTTTTTTTCTTGACTAGCTGGATGGAAAAAAAGCCTTGGCACAACCATAACACAATAGATGGTCTTTGCCACCCTCTGCTGCCGATTGAAAACAAGCCTTGGATTTCAAACACATTCGGCATCGCAGATTAGCAGTCTCCATCAGTCTAAAACCAACTGTTTCCTTAAAGGAACTTAGGAGCTTGCTCAAAATTGACATGAAACAAAGCCAATTTGGACCATTGCTAATTATTATCCCACACATTTCATCTTAGAGTACAAACCTTCATTCGTCTCATGTTTGAGAAGGAGGAAGACTCAAAGCGAGGTAGAACAACCCTCTCTGTCCCCCCACTAAATTAGCCTTCTTCGCCTGAAGCAGGGTTTTGTACAACGCCTCGGCCGCGTACATAATGAGGAATAAGTTAGGCACACGCAATGTCATCATGTCACCCTGTAAAAAGTACTTGTGCTGTTCTTGCAGTAATGGCCTACACCAGAAAGTCATGAATTTGCAGCCTCATGAGCTGCATCCATCCACATTGGTTTATTCGCTAGAATCCTAGGGTAAACTCTAGAATTAACTGTTGTTGACGCTGAACATTAAAAGTCTTGGCAAGCGCTACAAATTCGGATTTAATGGAATCTACACCCACATTTTAAGTAATAAGGATACGTCCAATGGACCTCCACCTTCGCCCACAAGTCAACTTTGTTCAGATGTAGACGTATAGATCAGACCAACTTGTCTAGACAAACTGCAAATAAGTCTGTTGGAACTTTTAATGATACCAGCTTCTTGAACATTGCTATGGACTAAGATTGACACACAAAGCACTAGAGTTCTCTATCATCGATGGACATAATAAATGACAAAAAGAGCATTCCCTATTTTACCTCTTCTTAGTCCAGTTTTATCCGATGTCGTTATCTATCAAAAGCATGCTTTGACTCTCAATGTTTTGGGATGGCCTTTAATTGAGCTAGATATAATGCTCCAACTTGTACAATGTGCCATTAGTTTAGTTTTCGTATAAACGGGATATTTGCCGGCAATTATGAGAAGGCTATTCATCACACTGACAGGAAAGTATCAGCTTACGAAAGACAAGCTTAAATTGACAAATTTAGAAAAAGGCTGGTATCCATTTGGCACGGATCAGCTGATGTGGCTGAACGGGGAAGTATCATCAGAGGCACACCTTATCCGGTGGGTCTTACCCTACATTATTCCATGTGCCAGGTATATATCACAGTTTGGAGAGCGAGATTATTTCTTATTTTTGGACCACGAATGTATTCCAATGAGACTTTGACACTTGAAGACTTTTGTTGTGTTCTCCTCCGTGCACAAGGAAGGTTATTCAATACAAGACGTCAGACAATGTTGTCTTTCAACGCTATTGGTAAAGACCTACTCTCGCAACCTCTTAATTAAACCTGACCCTTCCTTTGACTCTATCCATGTGAAATGAATCTAAACTTAGTGGTTCTTCTTCGTTACTATTCTACGGTCTATTCATGACAACGCCGAAATCGTGAAACGGCGCCCATTTCCTCAAAATTTGCGAGGCCCATCGACACTTCCGTTCAAGCAACAGGGTAGCCATGTCGAACAGTACAAACAAATTATAAGCTTTCGTCAAGTCCCCCATAATTGCATGAAAAATGCCCTCAAATTAGTTGACAGCCTATATTAAAGAGTTCTATCCCACTTCTAATCAGTCTGAATCTGGAATACTTTCTGCCAGCTTCATTTGAAAGTACCGTAACTCGTCAAATTTGGTCACGCTAGGCTTGTTTGCCCTTCAGCTGACGATTTCCATATCCTGACTCTTTCTTTTTCCCCCGATTGGCGTGAGAGCGAGATCGTGCATCACAAAAGTAGAGAAAGATTTCGCAAAATGTCCGGAGGATTCGACATTCTGAAGGCCCAGGTGAGTGCCAAACGAGAGACGGGATGTATACCCTGGGTTTCTGGGACTCTCAGCGACGAGCAGGATAGTTTTCCGGGTTTCACTGAGACCGGAAGAATTGGACTCGGAACGTGGAAGATCGACGTCATGTCAGATCAGATTTAAGACAATAACATTTTTACAATAAAGTGCTATGAATAGTAGAAGTCGCCGCTGACCATGATAACCAACTTTCTTGCCTTTCCCTATGTAGTTGAAATGGCATGAAGAGGATTCGATCCTTGACTACTACATGAAACGATCTTTGCTTTTGTAGGAGGCCGACATCACCAAGATGTTGGCGGCCACCACCCACGTGGGATCGGAGAACTCTGAAACCACCATGGAGCAATACATCTTCAAGAAGCGCAACGACGGTGTCAACATCATCAACATCAAGAAGACCTGGGAGAAGTTGGTGTTGGCGGCCCGTGCCATCGCTGCCATTGAGAACCCGGCCGATGTGTTCGTCGTGTCTTCGCGTCCTTATGGACAGCGAGCCGTCCTCAAGTTCGCGCGTTATGTGGGCGCCACGCCCATTGCCGGACGCTTCACCCCCGGTAAGTTTGAGATGGCACTTGGTCGTTTGCCTCGGCACAAAATATTGCTCCTTCGCCACGCTCGCTGAATCCAATTAGAGTCAGAATAGAGTGCCAGAGTTCGAAGAATTTCTTGGGAGCATAGTAACGCCCTATAGGAAGCATTACCGACCCAATATGGCGGGAAATGTGCCGTAAATAGAGGCAACATTGGTTACACAAACGTCGTAGGTGGGTCGTGGGCATTGGTTGGTGGTGTCGGGTGTGGGTGACGTTATGGATTGGCTTTTACAGGCGCGTTCACCAATCAAATCCAGGCTGCTTACCGAGAGCCTCGTCTGTTGGTGGTGGCTGATCCCCGGGCCGATCATCAGCCCGTTACTGAGAGCTCCTACGCCAATATTCCCATCATTGGCTTTGCCAACATCGATGCGCCCACCAAGCACATCGATATTGTGGTGCCTTGCAACAACAAGTCGCCCAATTCCATCGGTCTGATGTGGTGGTTCTTGGCCCGTGAGGTGCTCCGTCTGCGTGGTTCCATCTCACGCGAGCTCCAATGGGACGTCATGCCCGACTTGTTCTTCTACCGCGACCCTGAGGAGGCCGAGAAGGAGGAGCAAGCCCGCCAAGAATCCCTGGCTCAGGCTGCTGCCCAGCCCAAGCCCGCTGAACCCGAGAACTGGGGCGGTGAAGATATGAACACCGATTGGGCCAACGAGCCCGCTCCCGGTGCTCTAGCTGGAGCTGCCGGCGTGCCCGTGGCCGCTGTGGGCGCTACCAAGTTCGCAGTGAACGACGATTGGACCAACAATGCAGCGCCGACCTCAGATTGGTCTGCTGAAGCCGCTCCGGTCCCTGCGGCCGCCCCTGTGGATCAAGCCAAACAGTGGGGAGGCTCTTCCAACTGGCAATAAGCGGTCCAGTTGATTTATGGGGTAGTGAAATGTTTGCACCTTCATGTGTCTGAATAAAAAGCACCTCATGAAATTCAGTATTCCAATTTCAGTCCTTGACTTCATTTTATATTCTACATTGGGTAGGATTCGAGCCCTTAGTTTGGTTTTTGGAGATGATGACTTGGTTTGTTACCAGTACTAAGGGAACGCTTGCATTCACTAGGATTAATCCTGGGACGTTACCTGAGCTAAGGTGTCAAGGGTGAAAAAGGTGAATGAAGGTTCGTGTTGTTCAAGAGAATACAGAGCTGTCGTTTGAATTTCACGGCAATCGGGGTGAAGCTCAAGGTAAGTGGCCAGGAACTCCATATCGGAACGATCCTGACAACTAAAAAGTCTCGCCGGGTGCGGCACCGCCACTTTTCACGCCACAAACACTGGGCGCTTGTAGTGCGACTTGACCTAGATGTAACGTCACTCACAAAACGGAAGAGGTGTAATCCCGCGGAATCTGACGACGCCCTACTCTCCCGCAATAGTTTGTCAAAAAGAATCAAGTCCGATCTTAATAAAAAGATCGGCAATAAATGACTCCGGTGACTATTTATTTGATCCCATCAGTACAGTGGCAAGTACGTAAGTCATCGCATTTGAGACGTAGTTTTTTAAGAAATCGGGTAGGAAACCTCTACGCCCTTTGCTTTCCCTTGTTTATCAATGAAAAAAAGCAATGGTAACGGTAGGGATAAACCCGTTCCGTTACCGTCACTTCTTCAGAAAAAATCCGCTTTACCGGTAGCGTTACTCAAAAAGTAACAAGTTACTCAAGCCGTGTTAACCACGCGCATTTTGCTTCTTTCGGTGGCTTGGGTAGCCTTAAGGAGTTTTGAGCTTGGCCGAATTTAAATGGACGCTAATCGCCTCTCATGTCCCAACAAGATTGTCAAAGACTTTGAAAGTCCATCATTTCCTAGATGCGAAACTTGACTTGGAATTTACCAAAATCAACACTTGGAGGCATGAGAGAGATAATTTAATTTTATATCAGCCCCAGTGATACAAAAGTAAATTTCGGCCAACGTTAAAAGTAAAAGCACTTTCTATGATGACGACATAAGTGCTGAAAAATACAAGGCACATGAAAAACTCGAATCAAATTTATTTGTCATGAAGAAATAAATAAACCTCACACCAAAGCTTAACTGATCATATACTCCGGCAGTTTCATCTTCATGAAGATGAAGCAACACGAAAATGAAATCAGCAAGCAACTAAACCCGATAACCTAAAAAGACCAACAATGGATTAGTTTTACCCTTCCATTTTCCAATGACGTGCATGATCCGCCTACCTGTAACATAACTCGATTCAATTTGGGCATATTGGGGGAATGGGTCTGATCTAGCACGATGAAACCCAAACCGCCCAAAGTAAACATGAAGGACGAGGCCAATCCTTCCACAATATACTGGCCATTAATGCGATATTGCATAAACGCCACGGGTCTACTGTTACCATACTGGTCCGTGGTTGAGCCAACGGATGGAGGTTCCACAATTACGTCATAAATAATGCCACCTAATCATAGAAGGAAAAAAGCAGAGTTGACGCAAAAATCTTTACTGCTGGAAAATGACAACATTGTAAGAACCCATCACAAAATTATTAAGTCAGAGAAAAGAATATAAGTCTTCTATTCAATGGATTGGTCTGAGGATTTTGCTTTTCGTCGTATCAAATCTAGGGGGTTAACTATCGTATCACTACAAATATGATAAAAAGTCTGTTCTTCAATCCCAAACTGAGAACACGCAACTACTAGTTATCTTATCGGCATCTTTTCACTACCATTGACAAAAACTGTGAGTGGCCTAGACAGCCCTGTCCCTGTCCACTCCTCTGCTTAATGGCCTCGTTGGTTCAAGTAAGCCTGGCCTTGGATGTTACTTAGTTAACCAAAGTGAGGTATAAAAGGATTTCAGATATGTTAGCACACCTGTCACCAGAAAGTAAGACACAAGTATGGCAAAAAGAACTTGATTGGCCGACGGCAACTGAATCCACGAAGGCTTCTTCAAATTTAGGTCCGGGGCGGCCAACACGCTGAACAACGGCTTCAATGCCACGTCCATGATGCCTGATGAGAGAGATTCGAAGCGATAATCGATGAGGTTTAATCCGGATTAATCGATGGGATTCCTTCGGCAAAATCCACGTCGATTCTAAACACTTTCAGGGCTAGTAGAAGTAGGACGTCAAAGAAGTAAGCATTACGAATGAGCTTTTTGCAACCAAAATGTGTGGTTCTTTCACATTTGTTCGTTCACATTTGAGCGTGTATATGCTTAATATGATTGATGATGCAAATAGTTGGTGAAATAGGAGGAAAAAGATGGTTCATGTCTGATGTAAAGTCCACTAAAATGCAACCCTGAAATTGCGAGAAGCGCACCTTTTTTTCTTGAAAAATCACGGAACTTTCCATTTCAAAGTCTTTTGTGATTAGGCGACTTCAAAAAACGTTTCCTTTGCTGTCAAAATACTGTTTTAAAAGCTTCAAGAAAGATGGAAAAAGTTGTGAAAATATGAAAAAAAATGAAAAATATTAAAAGAATGAAGTAAAGTATAACTAATCTAGCAATCCCTGAATGTGTTCCGACAGGTAGGACACGGACAAGGATTCCAAAATGCAAAAAAACTTTGTTCAAAAAGAGTTGTAACTCGCAAAAAGACAATTCAAACAATTTGAATCTAATAGTTGAAGCTCGTCTCAAAAAAAGGTTGGACTTGATTCTGGGTAAAATTAAGGCCTTCATTGAAAATGACCAATTGAAAACGGAAAGTAGAGTGGTCCAGAGGTCTCTCAAAACATATGGTTGGATATATCTGGTTTAAGTCCAGAGATAGCATCACGACATATATACATGGCCGCAAGGGGAACTTTCTTTCGAAAGCAATTATTTCTTGTACGCTGTGGTACTTACCGCAAAGTATGGCTTTCTTGAAGATTTGTTGCGCTGATTTTACTTACTAATTCGATTTTTTGTCAATGGCTGTCTGTAGTGCATTGTCTGAAGCAAGTGAGACTATGGGACAAGCAAGATGCTCCTTCAACGGGGCATGAACTTACCTGTCACAGTGTAAATCCTTTTTTTAGACTCTTGGTTTTCATAATACAAAAAAATATAGTGGCAATTTGCTTTCAACGTGCTTTTGTCAAGATCTTGCTTTTGTTCCATCGGTTTTCGCCATGTTCTATTTTTCTGAAGCAACAATGTCCTGTAAAGAAGGCCCAAGATGGGCTGACAAAGTTCAACCAGTTACATAATTTCTGTCCGCTTTAGACATTAGAAAACTTCATATATCGCTTGGAATGAGAGTCATTTACGCTCACTTGTATATTGAATAACCTTGGGAAACAGCCCCGTCTTCTGTTAAAAATTCCATTTCCATCCTCTCCGAACCTATACAATATTTTGGGCGTTGGTTGGCTTGAAATACAGATCATCCGAGTTCTTGGACGACATCTTGTTCTGAATTTGCTTTCAAACCACGCAACAAAAACCAGTTCTTTTATCTTCTTTCCAACACCATCACCGACGACTCTTATTAGTCCGATTACTTTTGAATGTTCAATCGATATCCGAGTATTTTTAAAGCTATTCATTCTACTTTTGGCTCACAAATAAAATGGAATGTTGTGAACCGACTGGCGTAACATATCCTGTTGAATCTTGATCCGGATACATCTGACCTGTTGCCGAATGATGGAGAAATTTCACTCCGAGTTTTGGGCTGGTTCTTCAGTTGAATGCATGTAGCCAGTCCTATGACTTTCAGGTGAGATCTTTCAGGTGCCAAGCCAAACGGGTTTGACCCGAGAGCAATGAGCTTGGCTCGACCTACTCAAGTCAGATTATTTGCATCTCATGGATCTGAGCCGACAAATAGGGGCATGATGAACAAATGAGTGGACTAGATTTATCGGCATATTTGGCGTGTTTTATGTGGCATCACAACTTCTGAAAATGTGTAAGACATGTGCCGAATATTGGTGCATGAATTACTGCATTGTGGTTCAAAGGGCTTTTTTGTCAGTGTTAGAGGCCTTGGGGTGTTAGGCGAAAAAGTCGCTTCGCACGGCTTGTCTGTCCGGCATTTAAGGTAAAACTGAAAATCTGGAATTATCCAGTTGAAGGATAAAGGTCTATTTTTTTCCTTTTTTTTTGAAAACGTTTGGATGTTTTAATAAACATTTTTACTAACAAATGAAAATTGTCGTTCACAAAGCGCGAAATCTGTCCACTTTTGGATCCCATTGCATTGAAAGCTTATTTTTAGGTGACTACGCATATTTAAAGGAATTTATGATGTCTTTTTCAAATTTGTGATTATCATTTATTTAAAAGCTAAAGTTTCGTAAAAGGGGTAAAGTACTTCTATTTACAAGTATAAAAAATGAAATAAGCATCTATACGTCTACAAATAGTCATATCTAAGGCTCAGAAAGATGATTGATGGGAAAGACAAAATCAACTGATTTACATTTTTCTTTTGAAACGATTGACAAAAATGGCAAATTATTTCGAGATTAATTCAAAAAGATGGGACATGCTGTGTTTTTTCGTAAAATTTGTAATGCATTTTAGTCGTGGTCCAATCTTGGCATTGATAGAACTCAATTTTAATTCTAACGCATAGACACAGTCTAAAACCAATCATTTTCAACATGTTTTCCAAGGCTATCAACGTTGGTGTTTTCATTGTTCCCGCTAATTTCATTTGGAGTTTGGCAGCCTATGAAAGTACTGAATGTTACATGGCAAGCAAAATTTGATGAAAAGGGGTTTTCTTGTTATAATACAATAAGTAGAGGCTGTGATGTGAGTTGCAAGTTTGTCAATAAATTGCAACTTTGCAATTGTTGTGAATCCAGAGGAGCAAGCTTGAACCATATCAAATACACAGGACTCAATAATTTGCGGTGAAAATTCAATGACAAACGAACTTTGAGAAATATGGACTGTGAACAAGCTTCCCACAAAATCGGCCTACTCTTGGTCATAGTGACTCTGAGCCACTTTTCGAATCAAAGAAGTAAAATAAGGAATATGGGTCTTCTTAATTTAAAGCAGGTCATTTCTATATTATCATTTTGAAAAGGGATTCGTTTCAAAGTCATATTGTCTAAAGCTTATGTTGCTGACCAAGAGCAAGCCAAAAATTTGGATGTTAGGCAGTGCGTACTGCATAACTTTGGAAATACCTTCTGAGTTCCCTAAGCATAGTTCTAGGCTCAAACTTGGCCAAGTTCATCTGTTTAACAAGATCTTGTGGTCGTATGAAGTGCTCATTTGGAATATAGTGAACGGTTTAGGATATATTTTTTTTGCTTCCATTTGCAGTCCATACCTCTAGAAGTCCGTGAGTAAACCCACTTCACTCAAAATTCACTCACCACTTCGTTGATACAATTTACATAGTGGGTAACATCCAAACACTAACTCCAAGGCAAGTGCTTTAGAGATGCAATTCAAACTTCAACACAAAAATAATCTTTATCAATTCAGTGTCAGGATTACAAAAGCAAATCTATGTTTACCATAAACTAAGCACACAAAAGATATTTCAATTCTCAAAGGACTTGAAAGCTAATAGTAAAAATATTTTCTGCTTTATAGCTAATATCAATAAAAAATGGATCTCCTTGAATGTTGACATTTTGCCTAATTTCATTTTATTTTTTCTAAAGAGTAATTTGTTTACTGTAGATAAATAATGTTTATTGATTTTAAATTAGTAAAAACTCCAACAAGTGTCTAATGTCACAAGTATTAATCATTTGAAAAATGAATGAGAGCTCAAAATGGAAAGTAATACATCCAGGCATAAATGTTTTTTAAAAGCAAAAAATTCCAAATTTTGCCCAATGACTGTAAGAGACTCTCCGTGAACCCTGAGGAGAGTTCAACGAAAGAAAAAGTTCTCGATTTCTCCCCAAGCTATGAAGAAGCCACAATCGAACAAGGTTCTTCGTCGCAGTGTCAAACTAAATATCAAGGAAGAAAACCTAAAGCCAACCACATAATCTGCACTCTAATAAGATTATTGCTTGTTTATTCAAATTCAGCATGATTCATAGTGCCAAACAACAATTTGCTATTGCCATTTCTTTCTGTCTCCTGTTTCAAACCACCTGCGTTCACGGAGATGGACAATATCTTCAAAGCGGTAAGCAATCATTCGTCGACTCGTTGGACGAATAGCAATAGGAGTAGCTTTATGTAAATATTCACCTTTGGTGGATCAAGTTTGGACGAAACAATCTCGTTCACCGTTCTATCATACGATGTGAAGCGGAAGGCTCGAGAACATGACATACCGTATAGGAGGGAGGAATGTTCTACGGTATTCGGTCATGTCCCTTATTTACGCCACATTGAACTGTCATGTCAATCGAATCAAATGGTCTTAAACCATGCTCGAGTCCTATGTAGATCAAAGGTCTTGTTTATTTCCAAACATGTCCTTTTCAAAACTCGTGGCCGCAATAGCCATAATCAACTCAAAACTGGGAGATGTGTTTAACCTTCGGCAGTTGAGGAGGAATTGCCCTATGACGAAGCAAATGTCACGATTTGGTGGTCATACAGAATTTATTTGAATTGGTCACGGACAATTGGACATTTCAGGAGATCATAATTATGTCCAGATGCACGACTAGTTACCACACAAACCATTATAGAGAAAATTTTAAAATTGATTCCACGCCTTTGGCACAATTTCTTTCTCTCCATATTTGCTGGAAGTTTAGTGCTGCAATCCACGTAGGTTGAATATTTTAAGGTCAGATTAGGTTTTTGGGGCTCGGGTAACAACGTTGGTCATGATGCTATGCTAAATTCAATTTGGACTGCCAATTATGAATTGACGGTTTATATTGAAATTGGGGATGGGAAAATATCATAGCATGATAATTTCTTTTAAAAATGTATTTATTGCGAGAAGCATGCCTCATTGGATATATGTAAAGTAAGTGATACATGAATGTCAATTCAACTAGAGTCGCGCATGGCGATTTGGGGCCCATTTTGGGTTCAAGGGTTTTTTCTTTTTGGATCCCTTAATTTAGTAACGTCTAACTCGAGAATTAGCACATAAAATTCAAGAATCGGAAATTCATACGACGCGTCAATCTTGACGTCTTGCCTCGACCTTGAATGTAACATTGCACTTGAGAAAGAAGTTATCTGTTCGCTTATGTTAGGGATTCTTATATATATATACGAGTAAGTTTAGATCATAGATAGCTTGATGCTGATGGATGGTCATTGCAATGCGTAGTTTTACGGTTCGACTTGCTCGAAAGGCTCTCCGGAAAACTCAAAATCAACTTGAATTCCAGGCCAGAAGATCAACCGAACCGCACCCTGGCAATTGCAATGGCCTTACCATAACCACTCGCGTACTGCCCGTCAAGCCGTCGTGCCAACCACGGCCACTGAGTTTGACGACATATCCGCCATAACGGCTGCCGTCATCGGACTGACCTCTTCTATTTTGATTTTTGACAACCTTCGGGTCCGTTTCGTGGATTTGAGAAGGCGAATCAACGAGAAAACTGATCGGCAGAACGACCTTATCCTTCGAATTTTCCCTGTGTGCGAGGCGATTTTGGCAGCTCGACAAGAGGCTCCCGTGCCCATTACTGGCAATACAGTTGACAATACCAACAAAATCAACGCATTTATTGGACACTTTGATGACGTCATGACTTGTGATGCTGATGTAACCCTTTAGATTTCAGTAGAACTTATACTTAAATAAACCTACAACCAATATTCTAAGTTTCTCAAAATGTCTTCCATAGGTGAATCATAGGGTTATTTACGGTTTTGAAATTGCCGCCCTTGAATAATGAAGTTAGAACGTTTTTCAGATCCTGTGTACTCTCGCCCAGTAACAAGTGTGGATTATTATCACGGGCCCTACCGGTACCAAAACGCCCAGTTAGCCCCAAGACAATCCAGACAGGCCACAGCTGCTGATTTTACTGGCTTATCTATGGTTGCCGCAGCAGCCGTAGGCGTGGGGACGGGTTTATTGGTCCACAATGTGCTAACCCAGAAGATGAACCAATTGGATGAGGTGGTTCGGGACCAAGGAGTGGCTCTTGACACTCTCTCCGCTTCTTTGAGCAACACTCAAGTTGTCTGCAATGCAGTGCGACAAGCTGGATTGGCCACGCCATTAACTGGCCCTCCATCCGCTCAAGACAATGCCATTGCTATTAACACGCTTTTAGCAGCCTTAAGAGGAGTAACCATGTGTACTTCTTAGTGTAATTAATGTTGGCTAAATATAATCTGTTTGAGGATCGCATCATGTTTCTCACGGTTTTGGTTTTCACTGACTTTTGTTTAGCCTGTACCCGGAATGTAATCGCAAGCACATTGAAATGTAAGATTACCATTCGCTTTATCTGTTATGTTGTTACTCTGCAATAGGATCAAGAACAATGTCTAAGTTTAACTTAAGCAATCAGAGAGCTCGCCCGTTGTCCAATCTGCCTTTACAACTGAAAGAAAGCTATCCAGAAATCCACCTTTTCCAACCATCTGAGCATTTGGAACAAGAATCCCAGGTAGTTCAAGGAATGACGTTCTCTTCTCTTTTTGACCAAAATCTCTGATCAGCCTTATGTTAATAACCTTTCTTTTTAATAGTACTGGAATTACATTCCTTATTGCGGTTAGAAAAGTCCGTGGAAAACTAAACCAATACAAAAAAATGTCCATCCTGAACTCCCGGGGATCACATTTCCAGTAGTGTTAAGGAAGTCCACAAAACCCCAAAAGAACAAACAGTAGCTAGGAATTATTAGCGAAAGTATGTTTATTGTTTCTTAAATGAGGAGATTGGGAGAGCTGTACAGGGTGTCCCAAATGTCTTTCCCGGCTCAAAAACGATGCAAAATCACAACTTTTTCCAGTATGTAGATGGTGAAGGCTCTCATAAAATTATTTTAGATGATGTGGATAGCAACCTTATAAAGCAATGCTTTGATTTTCGTTCATGTGCAAAATTGTTATGTTAAAACCAAAAGTCTTAATTTTGTCATGCTTTTTTTTGTCAATGCAAGCATGTACAAAATACGTAGAACTTCTTACGGTTTTTACGGGTCTGTTGAGCATTCAGTTAGATAAGTAAGTATAGAATAAGCTGTTTACATCATAGTGTCTCTGAGGATATTTAGAGAATGGCAGTAATTGCACAAGATGAATTAGTCCATTAACGACAACCCATGAGTTGTTAAGCATTCAGAGCTGTTGAGCAGCACAAAAGTGAGGGAATGTTTATTAGCAAATGAAAGCGGTCAATCAGAAATCTAATTCACAGATTGACGGCATTGTTTGCCCCGGATGGCAAATCAATAAGGCATATATCTAGAAGGTGTTTTTGGGTTGTGACAGTCTCCAAGAAACCAAAATTGTCTAAATTAGATCCAAAATAAAGGAAAATGCATCAAGTGTTGAGCGCATAAAAAGGCAACAAAACATCGTTAAAGATTGGTCATATGGACAGATTACAGTCTCTTGGAACTTTTCCATCAAATTAAGTTCAGCAATGTTGGGCTGTGAAGAGATTTCTAGACATTGGATGTCGGACGACCGACCACACAGCTGGTAAAACAGTACAATGGATGGTCTCCTGGGAATTGATCACAAACCGGTTTATTGTACTGTTTAGCCAACCGAATGGTCGGTCGTCCGACATCCAGTGTCAAGAAATCTATTGGATATGGGTTGAAACGTTTTTGCATATATTTCTTCTGGAAAATTTGAAAATTTACATATTTCAAACAAGCTTGAGATGGCAGAAATCAAAATTGATTTTTTTGCCTCCACTGAACATTTTTATATATAAATGTGGATAAGATCATATCTTTAAAAGGGCCCTTATTTGCAACGTCAGACAGTCCATACAAAACAGGAAGACGCACGGTAGATTGCTGAATAAACTACTCGTGACGTGCCATGAAAGCAATTTCTTTTCCGGATGTTATGTGACCCAGGTCGCTAATTACACATAAGATTTTGAAAGAATTTACTAAAAATAACACAAACGCATTATATTTCAATAAAGATAAATCGGTCAAATCGGCCCTTAATTTGGTAGAGGCTGATCCTCAAAGCGCCCTCTGATGTGCAGAGTGTAAACCATTTTTCGTACACCGTAATGCGCCTATTGGGTTGGTGCCTTCATCATTTAAAAATACCTTTTGAGAAATTTTGGGCCCACAGTCGAAAAAGGTGTGATTCTCCATCGCTTTGGAACCGGCAAAGACTTTTAGGACACCTTATAGGAGTGACTTCATTGGATATATTTGCCTTTTTGACACTTTGTAAATATCATCTAATCACAACACCTTTCGTTTTGCACTAACCTTTAGTTGCAGAATCCATGATAAAACACCTACTTTTGGAACTTTTTCATGCTCAGTAACATACTACTTCTTCAGATTAGTAGTTCTAACTATTCCACAATTTTTTCAATTAAGAACAAGTCTTATAGACCATTTCGGAATTGGATTTGATAAATCTGATATTTTTTTGTTTCCTGCAAGCTTTGTATCATATGATTTCTAGTTTCACAAAAACTTCCAAGATATGACTGGAGATATTGAAGAGGATAAGTTTCTGCTATGCAAAGGCTTTGTTTTCTAGCTCCCTCTTTGTTGTCAGTTGAACATAATATTGTGTTTGAAGGTCAAGTATCATTCTCAAGAATTGCACACCTCATACTTGTCTGGAACTTGCTAGTTGTTTTAGCAAAGCAACTGCATTTTTTCGACTGGAGCTCCGTTGGCATGGACTACAATAAAGTCCGGTGTCCCCGCATGAGACAAAGGACATCCACAGATTGCGTCACGTTAGCACTTGTCCAAAGAAGCAAAAGAGTGTCGAATTATGCTCTCTCCAAGTTATACATTAGTCCGTTAATTTCATACTCTACGTTCTGCGAAATCTACATTGCTGGAAACTTCCAATCGTTTCACCATGGCGTCACCGACTTTAAATCGTGCTTCCCAAAGCCACGATTCTTTTATTATACAGGGTAGCCCATAAGGAGAGGGGTACCGAAAAACAAAATCTGAAGTAAACCGCAGTTACCAGCGATGAATACAGCAAGTGAAACTTGTGGGCAAATGATAAGCAAACAAAAAGTATGTTTAGAATTTCTATATAAGAACCCGTGAACGTCGTCAAATCCCTGATTTTTTTTTGTTTGGTCAAAACTTATGCAGCCATTTACTTGAAATTTCACTTGTTAGCCAACATGCATTTGACCAAAGACTATTCCCATGATTCCAGGTTGTCTTCCATGGTTCAAAGTGCTTCAGATAGGGTCTATATTCTCCGTAAGGGGCGCCACTGGGAATGCTTTATTATGACTGAGACATTCTTCTGATTGTTCCTGATGGAAGGGAGATCAATGGAAAACAAACAAGAGCCATTAACTTAAATTATTGTCTCTTCATAGGCCAAAATACATAATGGCTAATTTGAACAAAAATTCGACCAAACAGGCGGTGTTAATTTGCGTTTCGACTAAGAAACAAATCAGGCTTATTGTGTTTGGCCAGGATCGTCACGTCTAGCATACAAATCTACTGGTTTGCGCTATAACGTCTGGTTTGTGATTGAATTGACATTATCTGTAGCCCATTTCTTATGGGCTACCCTGTAATGAACTTCGTTCCACATCTGGTTACGGACATTGGTCTAGTGAAGCTGTTGTTTGGTTCAGTTTTACATGATCATGTATGTGACCTTGGTTTTGATCTACCTTATTTAGGCGATATAATCATAGACATCAAGAAGAGACAGGAGCTTAAACGAGTAAAATGAATAAATCATACGAAAAAGAATGACGAATGAAGGATGAACAAGAAAATGAGAATTAACAATGTTGAAATATATTAGAGTTGAAACAAATGAAACAAAAAGACAATTTTGGACGTAAATTTTTTTTTATTTTATGACTGATTGTAGGGCTTACTTGGCAAATGGGCTTAAACCATTCTGCTTTCACATTTCATATAAAGAGGAATTCTGGACATTAATAGTCGTAAATGAAATTTGAAGAGAAAATAATCAAAATTCGGCTGATAATCCGTTTAAAGTTCCTGACTCTACTACTCAGTAAAAGACTTTCAAAGAACAAAGCGCCAATGTCATAAAACCCTCTTAATTCTTAACGCTCAATGTTCGTCATAGTTAGATCTTGTCATGGCTCCATCTATTGGAAAAATTGTAAATATTGTATATCATTTGCTATTTGAATCGAGAAACTTGATTTTTTTGGTTCCTCTCATGATAGATAGCCTCTAATAATCTTAAAATTCCATATAAAAATTTAAAAAAAGCCATTTCGCCTGGTATTAAAATGGCTCCTATTTTCTTCAACCACATTTCACTAATAAATCAGTAGCGACGTTGTTTGATAGAATCATCTTTTATTCATTTCTTGCATCTAAAATGGCTCTTCAAAAGAAGCTCACAACAATTTGATTGGTTAAGCGTCACTCTCCTACACCTATAGTTAGAGAACAGATTTTTGATGATATCCCACCACCTATGTGTATGTGCTCTTTCTTAGTAATAGTTGATGAGTCTTTTGTGCAACCCAAACGCATCTCTGGCTTGAGCCTGTTCTACTGTTCAATCTGACATTCGAGACGGTAATGCATCTCTCTCCCTTCTTCTCCAATAAAAGCCCAATTCCTCTCGGTGGGCAACCTGCCCAGGGCAAACGAGTTGGAACAGTTATTTTAGGCCATTAATAACACTATCGTACAAACAGCAACCTGTTGAATAACTTGAAAGATTGAGCAGCTTTTGGCGTCGTTGCAAGGAAGAACGTCCTTCAACACGAATTCTAACCTTGGAATTGCCTGCACACCTTGTAAAGAGAACGTACTTTAAAAGGGTTCTGTACGAAAGGCAGAAACAACAACCAAACGAATGAAAATGAGTCTATGATTATTGTTTGACAGTGAGGAATGGTTTTCACTTATCTATGTAGAATCTTTAGGTCAAGAATGCGCTCGTTAAAGGTCGACCACCTCCTCTTGGTCTAAGTGAAGTCGCTTCAAATTCAAATTCCTTGGCTTGGACAGGTGACTTGGATAAAGACCAAAGAAGTGTTAACACATCGACCGCCGAAAACGTACTTGACATATCATCGTAAAAACTGTATCTGTTAGAAATTTTGGTTGCCCATTGGTTGCCCTCTCCTCAAAAAATATCAGAACCCCTTAAACAAAAGATTATGGATAAAAGAATGCTGTCTCCAGATTTAAAAGTAAGACATATGTCCCACTTGGTGATTGTCAAACTGCCGCCCACAGACGTATTAAATACATCAGTTAATCAAACATGCCATTATTTTGTCATGGCAGACTCCTCCCAAAAACCCTTTAAAGTTGCGAATCGTTGGATATTAGAATTTAACGTGGGTATGAATGCATGGTTTTCCAATTCAAATTATCTTTTTGTTGAAGCGCTATTTGTTAAAGAGAATCTTTCAGATCGATCTATTTCTAAAGAATGGAAGCTTGCTTCCTATCATTGTGATACCACAAAAGGAAATGAATTTACCGAATATGCAAAATTCCTGTTCGACCGTTTATTCAACCGGCCGGATCTCAGATTGTGGGTAATAACTATTATAGTCGAATTCTATTGCAAATGTCAGGATCTTTGGCGAGCTCAATTGATTGCAGTGTGTTTTTTGTGATTGTTCGAGACGTTAATTTGAATTGCCATTGACAATGAAGGGGTGAATTCCCGTGACAGGATATGAGACCTACTTATCGAATAGGACTTTCAAGGTTAGAGCCCTCGTCGAGATTGATTGTATAGGTCGTTTTTTGGAGTTGCTAACAGTCAAGTTGAATTGGAAGAAATCTATAGTTGGACATGTACTAAACGGGCTGTATAAATGTCAACTCGTTGATTTTGGCAACTGAAACTGGGCTTACGACAAGGTTTGCAGAGAGGGTTTCTTGGGCAATAAAATCATTCTGAGCCCTGTTGTACTTTTGTAGCAATCTATTTTAACTTGTTTTTGCAAAGTTTCTTGTTGGCTCTCTTTGGTATTTGTTCTTTTACTTGGCTGGTGGAATTGATAATGATAAAAACTCTTTATGGCGAGAAGCTAGTCTCATTGGATATGCATTTCAATACAGGATTTCATGATACATGATGATATAGTTTTGTTTATGTCATCAGTTGATGATTGGGGGCCCGTTCTCTCCCAGGGGGAAATGTGTTCAATCTTACAAACATTTTTTAGCATAATTGGAATTGATCTTAAGCTTAATCTCTTGATGAACAATGTTATAGGCAAATATTGTTTCAAAATTTCATTTTAATTCAAAATGGTATCAGAAGGAAAAAGACGTGCAGTTTCCCTATAATGAGAAAGGGCCCTGGTTCGAATCTCCTCCCCGACCTTTCTCAAAAGGAAACTTTTGGACGTTAGCCACGCCCACAGACGGAGAATCAAACTGATTACGAGCATGACACTGCGAAATAAACGATGTGATGGCCGGCATCTTTGGCTGGACGAGGGTCAATCACATGCCATATAATGACATTATATGGGGTCAGCCCTCCGTCACTTGCACCCCAAACCAAAATGTATATCTCTCAGAAAGTAGTTTGTCATGGTTTTTAAAGATTGATTGAATCTAATATAACTAATTTAAATTGTTGTCAACTTGAACGGTGAAAAGCTACTGACGGCCGGTCACAATATTGCTCTCCATGACAGGGTAAATCAAATTTGAAATGTCACTTTGGCCTTTTTGTTTAGCTCATTTTAAAAGCGACCAAGATCTCAACTTGTCCATGGGATGAGATAAATTTGAAATTGGTCCAAGATTAAGTATTTACGATATTTCCCGTCTTGAGAGAGAAGGAGCGGATTTGATTTGCGAGGAGAAGATTAACGGGTAGAAATGTATAATCATGAAAATGGCTTGCAAAGAGCGATAAAGAAATGTTTTACAGAGATGGATACAAGGCCTCATTCACAGGATATTAATTAAAGTTGTGAAGCACTTGATCCCTCAATGAATCTAATAAAAAGAACTTCCTTTCAATTTGAAATTATTGCACTTAAAAGAGCTGCTCAAAAATGAGCTCAATAATAAGAAAGAGCACTCAGATGTTCGTTACCAAGCTTGATTCCGTAGTACAAACTGAAATAGGATCTTCAAAATGCGCCGTAAACATTCCGCGTAGCCGTGAAACTCTTCACCATGACTATATGAGACCACAATAGCGTCAAGGGGACACTCAAAAAAATGGATTTAATAACATTTACAGCAAATATATTATACAGAGAGAGCTCTCTCGTTAGAGATGACGTAAATCGGCAATCGAATAGGCTCTGTATTTCTGGCTCTTTATATGATCGAAGTGCATGGTTTTTGGTGACACTTATAATGTATAAAACACCACCTTGAACTGAAGATGCATTATACCTTCGTTTTTGAAAAAAATCATGACTGAAAGTGAATAAGGTCGGCTTTATAGTACCTCATCAACCATCAAACGTGTTTTGTGGTCATCGACGGGAAACGGCTCTATCAAGATCTAACCAATGCAACTAGAGTCAAGAAAGTGTATTCATCAAACGTACTTGCCCGTGTACGAATGCGTATGTTTCAAGGAGTGCAATTTGTGCTTCCTGTCTGATTCGTGTTATGTTAGTAACGAGAAAACCACAATTTCGGGATGCTTATTTCAGCTAGCTCGTTTCGTAATAGCCCGAATCCTTTGTTTAGTCCTTTTAATGGGGATTTATCTCCGTTAGTCTCTCTAAGATTATAACTGGCTTATAACTTTGACACCCTAACCGGTTATAGCAATTAAAACGTGTTCCAATCTGTGTTCAAAGGGTTATGTGTGACGCCAGATTTGTTGAACGTATCCTAACAAAAACCTTTGGGAAGTTAGATTGCAGAGACGTGACTTAATTGTACCCATGGCACAAGCGTTAACTTGGCAAAGTTTACTCAAATTTGGACCAAGTTCAAAATTAAGAAAGACAAAATCAAGGATTCTATCTCTGCATCTGAGTAACCATTTTCATGACAATTATTTACGTGCAAATTGTGATATTTAACCATAACTCGAGCATAAGCAGTTCTGTAACATTTTTGACTTGAAAAATGGAGGATGCTCATTTTGAAGGAGGAAAAGAGGAAAAAGGAGAAATTTCATAAAGCTTGAAAAATTGGTCTATAATCTTTCTTAAAGATAACGGTCCATTTTTAGTCCATTGTGTGCTTTTATCTCAGTAGTAGATGGTCACAAAAATATGGCAGATGTTGACCTAACGTGTTCGACAATAGACAATACAGTACACAATTCACAGTTTATGCTAAAAGTAGCAACGGTTAAAAATGTGAATTAACTATAAAAGCAACCAATTGCCTTATTTGCTCGACATTTTTTCAAATAAAACAATTATTAACGGTATTTGCTTTTTGCTGCATAAAAATGGCGTGAATCAGGATGTTGGAAAAGACTGACCGATATTTCTAGATGCTTACTATTTTTGTTGCTAAAATGCAGATACTTCATTGATTACTTTGCAAGTAAGAGTGTTTTTAGTTGGCCACTTTAGACGCGTCATTCTTTAATCCCACACTTTGAAATTTGGAACATCTTAACAATCAATCTTTTGCAGTACTCTTGAAAATATCTTTTTTCTTGGCATTCTTTTCATCGTGCACTCGCAAAGCAATACACCCTGGCTTGTTTGGGCAACATATTTTTAATCATATGTATGGTTAGTGCTCCTTGTAACACAATAGGTTAATTACTTTTTTCGTTCATGACATGTCACGAGCGGTTTATTCCGTACTTTAGTACATGGCTCTTCCTTCCCCTTTTTAGTTTGGGCCGATTGACAATCCTGACATTGGAAATAAGCACTTTCATTGTCTTCACAGTGTTGCTTAAAAATCTCATTTACGTGGTGAAAAAATTATGCCGAAGAGTCGAAGGTCATAGGGAACAAATAAACTCAAGCTTGACCTAGCACTCGTACATGCATGTTAATTGCGCATGCTCCAACGATTTACCATGTCCTGTGTACTTTATACTGCTCATCGACGAACATTTGTCTGTACGTGTACGTAATCATATTATAGCCAAATAATGTGAGAAACTGCCATCATCGCTTCAACGCCCCTTCCAATGATCCCTGGAGATCTCAGATATTGGAGGGTGTCACGTGACTTGCAAAATTGAAGTTTACGCTTCTGGGAGTCATTAGAGTGCGAACAAAGACGAGAGGAGGAATGTACACGTTCAGAGCCACTGACTCATTGAACTTCTTGTGAAGAAAATGATTGGATGCACTGTCGGCTTCTAGGACTTCGGGAACTTTTGCTTCCTAGCACATACGTTGTTGTAGTCAAGTTGGAATGAAAGAAGTCTGAAAGATAGAAAAACACGAACCTTACGTTAAAACATGGCTGTAAGACACCTTTGAGCTTAGTTCTTCATTTAATTTATTTCGGAAAAGGCTTGTCGTCTCGGGAACTTCCTAAGTGATCCAGCAATCCGTTGCATATTGGGAGGGGTGTCTGACAATCTACAACATACTTCGTTGTCTGAATTTATGCCTTAACTGACTTAAAAAGCAATTTTTCAGAGCTGATCCACTGCTAAAGTGGTATCAAGTTGATCTGTCTTGGGATATTTTGCTTGAATTGAACCCTGGTTTGAAACTACTGCTAGTTGCTGTTCAATAAAACAATCTTTTGCACTAAAAATAATTTGAAGTTTTGTTGTGACGGAATCGAGCAATCCACTATGATTAAGCTGACTTCCTCAAATAAACTTTGGCTGTGCTATTGTAAAATTGTTTTTTAACCAAATACATCTATATAGATTTATATTGCGTATGAATCTATTTCTCTCACTCGTTGTTTACATGCAATACAGTTTCATGATCTGGAACCTCATCAAATTTTAATAATATTCATTTTCATATTCTTGTTCATAATTTTTCTTTTCATTTTCAGTTCTTTAAATTCCGTAGTTGCGGCTGGTCTCCAAAAGAAGTTGGATTTTATTCAAGGTAAGATTGAGGCCTCCATTGATAATGAAAACTTGAAAAAAGAGAGTCGAGTGGTCCAGGAGGTCAGGTTGAACCCGAGGGCTTTTTTCTCTTATGCAAACTCTAAGAGAAAGATGAACCACTCTGTTGGGCCTTTTGAGGTTGATGGGGAAGCCATTAGCAATGTAGATACTATGGCTAACATGCTTGGAGATCAGTTCTCCAGTGTGTTTTCAACTCCACAGAATTTAGGAGCAGCAACTCAATGCGCCAAAGGTGAGCCTGTTGAGATTGTCGAGGCTAGTCAATTTGAGCGGTTAAATGATCTTGAATTCACAAATCAAGATGCTTTAAAGGCCATCAGAGATTTGAAGCCTTCGAGTTCTCCTTGTTCTAATGAGAGCTCACTGGTTTTTGCTCTTGTTTTCTCGTACTCGATGCGCTACGTCTTGGATCAGAGCAAGTTTCCATCCTTTCTGAAGTTCGCTCATGTTATTTCAATTTTCAAAAAGAGATGAGTCACTCCCTAGCAATTACAAGTCGACTTCTCTCTCTTCGAATGTTTTTTAATAGATCATGAAGTTCAAACCTGAAGAGTTTCTTGAAGTCCATGATGTCCTTCCTCCTAGCCAGCACGGATTCCGAGCGCATTTTAGTTCAACATCTCTGGTCTCGCTTATGAAGGGTTTTGGTGTGCCCCTCCAAAACAATGGAATGTTTGATGAGCATATCCAATTGAAGGTGGGTAAAGCTTTTCAGATGTGTGGTTGGATATATGACGATGCTAACTCTGTACAAGTCAATTGTTCAACCACATCTTGAATATGTTTCACCCATTTGGGCTCCAATGAGTGCCGCAGGTTTGCAAAAGGTCGAAAAAGTCCAAAGATGTTTCACTTGGAACATCGCAGGAATGAGGGAGCTCTCCTATTGGGAGATATATATTAATGAGCTGGCAGATGAAATATATAAAGATTAACATGCAGAAAATAGACGAAATATGACCTTTATTTTCAATTGTAATGGGGATTCAATTCCCTGTCACGGTCCAAGAAGTCCCGGAAAATCCAAACTTTAAAGAGAATAGCTTTTAAGCAGGGATGATAAATCATTGCAAGCCATTTTCGATCAACTGGCAAAGAATGGTGGTAGAAAATGGCAGAAATTCCTTCAGAGTTAAATTTTGACAACGCTTCTGTTAACCAGACCAGAAATGTGAAAAATAGAGCTGTAAAAGAATTGTCGAATAAATTTGGCAAAACATCTTCAAAAAAAGTTGGGAAAAATGGCGAAATAGTTAGGAAATGAGTCGATAAAATATGCGGAAAACAAGCACTGAGTGGTATTATTCCAGCTTTTTAGGTACAAGAAGCTAGATTGCCAATTTCAAACCTCTGGTCATTAAGCAAACCACAAGGGGCCCAAAAAGGTAACTAAGTTAGCCTTTGAAAAAAACAAACCAAAAAACAAAAAAAAAATGAAATCCTAAAACTTCTAAAATCGAAGGGTCTTCCCCTTAATCTGGT
Source organism: Tigriopus californicus (assembly GCF_007210705.1). Taxonomy (NCBI): domain Eukaryota; kingdom Metazoa; phylum Arthropoda; class Copepoda; order Harpacticoida; family Harpacticidae; genus Tigriopus; species Tigriopus californicus. Next base: position 12,894,939 of record NC_081444.1, on the reverse strand, counting down.
CAACCTGAAGAAATTTCCAGCAAATTGCTTTCAGTTATTAATGCTTATGTAAACCTTTCCATCAATATCAGGTTCAAGTGGTCTTGAAGAGAAGGCTTCAATACATCAGAAATGGAGAGCTAGACGTAAATAGGTAAGTACTCGTAGGTAGGTACTTGTGCAAAGTTTTTGTTTGACCAATAAATGCAGTTCTACGCCATGCAGCTTTGAGCTTTGTTGAGAGATCTTCTTACTCCATGGACGAAATGTGTGAAAACGGCAAAAAGCTGGAAAATGTCGAATAGCTCCCAAATAGTCTAATAGACCCTAAAAAGTTGGCAAAAAGTGTCAAAAAAGCTATTCGACTTTTTTTTTACAGGTATAGTGATAAACAATGAAATTACAATAACGTTGTTGAACACGTAATAAATGACCATAATGGCCAAATCTGTATCTGATTGACTTGGTTCAATTCTTGATTTTTGGGGATGTACAAAGTTGACTAACGTGGTCACTTTTGTGCAGCACTTGTCCCTTACGATTGAGCAACTTGTCAAGCTTGAAGTTGAAAAAGAGGCCTGCGGCCGCGGTGCACTTTCTTGATCGGCATCCGAGTCTCAATTAAGACAGTGTTGTTTAGAATACCTAATACAGTATACTGTATGCAGTATACTTTACATTATACAATTTGCTACTTGAATTAAGACTCATATTTTTACCGAATAAGAAACTCGTTCAGGTCAAATTTGGCATTCTTTCATATGATATCGATCAATTGAAAGTCCTAGAAATCAAACCTAAGACGTGACGCTTTTTGGCCGCATCTCTACACGTGCACACGTGCTTGAATGCATCTTTTCTCAGAAGAAAAGGCCATAACTTCGACGTCGAAGCGCCTGCCGATGAAACCGCTACTCGGATCGCGAGGTTCAAGTTCGTTGTGAACGCTAAATAGAAATACATCAAATTGAAGCAAGATAATGGTTTTGAGTACATTTGTCGCTCATCTTCTTTTCTGTGGTACTGCGCAAAACTGAAAGCTAAAAGCGAAATCTTAGAGTAAAATTTACACATCTAAACGCGAGGTCAATCTTAGTAAATGAGTTTGGCCAATGTACATGTCCACAAAATAAATACAACTAGACTTTCAATCCCATGGAAATCTAATTTCAAGAAATGTACTCTTATAGCAACACTTTAGTCCAAATTCAATTCACAGCACCAATCGTATTCTGAGTGGTAGAAGATTTTGGGTGTTGGAATTGGCTGAACTGGCTGAATTTCAGTCAAGGTTAGTATGCTTGTCGGGCTGAGAGCAAATCACTTCTATTGTATGAAACCCGACTACCTCGTCCATATTTGTTCCTCCTCGAGGCTTCACGTAGTTTTATGGAATTGCTCTATCTCCCAATGCCTATCAGGAGCAATTCAAGGTTCACTAAGGGGCCATCACAGGGTGTACCATTATCAACACCCATCACTTGGTAGATGGACGAGGCTCACGGCACTGGAATAAAATGTTTCAGGCATAATTTGTTGGTCACCCCAGGGTATGGGTCAGACCGTCCTATTATCCTGAGCCACTACGTATAGTACAATCTTTGAGATGCAAAGACAAGGAAAAGGGATCAGAGCCACACCGAAGGATGCTAGGTGGTCACCAATGTGTACTAGGTGTATTATTTTTACGGACTCTTGAACGACAGGTGGGGAGACCAAGACAGGAAAGAGGAGTTCTGCTACAGTAGTGGTAGGACATCAAAAGGAAAGGACAGTAAACTGTTTTACCCCCCCCACCCACCTCTTTTTAGAACAACAGTCGAGAGAAGGAGGTATTCATGACATGAATTGCTTTTATTCAAACAAAACAAACTTCTTTTCTCTCTGTCTCACATATAGAGTCCCCTATCAAGGCTACTGAATAGAATCCTGTCCATATAGTCGAGTATTCTTTTTGGTCAGGGTTGGGTCAAAAGGGCGTCTGAGAGAGAAGTAGACCTTGCATTGCAAACATACCAGCCAACCCACTAACCTCGAAGTCTGATGTAGACGGGGTGATAAGTCCTCAAGGACATAGACTAATGAAAATCCCATAACTAGGCATTATACTGATGTTACAAATGAACATTGATGGCTATCGCTTACATATTTCTATGTGAAGTAATACTTGCAGTTCGAGTTAGAAACATGGTTTATGAAAACAATATTCATTTTGTAATCGCCGCTTTGGCCACTAGAATAGCAATGAAAATATTTGACGAAAGAAGTAATATATCACATTACCATTACGGCGTAGCTTGGAGCTCAAACACAACTTGTTATCATGAAACTTATTGTTGTTAAAGGCTGACTTTGTACTTAACGATAGCCTGACTGTTAGCACAGAATGTCAATTGAACTAAACTAAAATAGTGCCTTGGATAAATCGCTCTGTTTGCCAATCATACATGGTGCAATATAGTACAATATCACAATGAGCAATTCATTCCTTTGTTGCACGATCTTGAACCTGGGATACCTTGTATTGGCTCAATATTGAAGTAAATCCAATTCCGTGTCAAACTTGGGGGTGGGGGTAAAAACTTCAGAACTTCATTTAGATTTTTATAAATCAGTCCATTTTCTTTCATGCATTGTAACAATAAAATACCTGAAATACCTGCCTTTTCTGTCGTCCATACATACATAAGTCCCGAGGAAGAGACAAGTTCCTGATGGAATTGTCCTAAAGCTGAAATTGCGGGTATACGTACAGTCTATTGGTGTAGGTACAAAAGAAAACTCTATCAACGACACTCATTTTATTGGATCCTGCCAATTGCAAGGCCTCTTTTCAATTTAGACCAAAAGTCTTTAGCACCTTTAAGGTTGATGAGCCTCAACCACCTTGAACAAGTGTACCGATATAATACACGTACTTGTCCATGACACCAAAATTAAGGTCACAGAGCTAGCTAATCAGCCTCGCCATATCAAGAGGCCTACTTTGGTCGTGGACTTTTGATTTGAAGAAGAGCAATCGTTTCGAACCAAATTCCCAAATCAAGTCTTTGAATCCATTTCACTCAAACCAAAACCAATAGAGTAAAATCTACAGCCATACAATGCCATGCAAAATACAACCTCTGTTTGATTTATTGGGCTCGCATGCAGCCACCGCCATGAAATGCCAACCGGGTTGATCTACAAGTCCTTGAAGAAATCATTAGGGGATATCTGTACCTTTCCTAAGGTCTCGATGAGAGATCAATTAGAATTCGAGTGTACTGTTCACTTCTTGCCGATTGTTCGAGGCATCTTAGTCCTGAAACAGGAAAAGGTCCTCCGGGGAGGAACTTGGATTTCCGAGTAGATTCGACGGCTCGTCCAGGAACAATTTCGCAATTTTAACTGAAGGACATGTGTTTGCTTGCATATTATGACTCTTCAATGCATGCCATTGAGAACAATATGATTGGGAATTACAAACCACATAGGCTCGGTATAAAAATATTCAACTAATATTCGACGGACGGCAAGTAACCTCTGTTGTTGATCTCTGTATTTAGAAAGATTGGTTGGATGACCGAACACTCTGTGGCAATATATGTAGCCACCACTCCAGAATTCATTGGCTTGATGAACAAATTATTCCTCTCTCACAAGACTAGAATGTATGCATGACGCAATGGACCTCTTAAAACATCTTGGGACGTACCAAAATCCACGATTTAAGCCAAGAATGCATTGATTCAAAATAAAGATGGAATAAGCGGGCATTCACATTTGGACATGATCGAGGTGTGGCCCCTGCCAAATAGGCAATCCTCGAAATCCTCGACCCCATTTTCGTCGTTAAGAAGAGCATGACGAATTTCAATAGTGTATTCCCTGAGTCTAACTGAGTTGAGGAAGTCTGTCTCAAGCGCTGATATTCCGTTGCCAAAGCTTGGAAGCTCGACAATTAACGAGGGAGGATGGAGGCGGCGTACTATTAGATACAGGTATCCGTGAATGGAAGCTCGAAGTTGGCCGATCTTTGTCGCCTTATTCTCAAAATTCTGAAAGAAAGGTTCAGTTGGAATCCAAGACTAGGAGAGGCAAGTGTTCTGGCATTTGGAAAATCAATACCAGAAACAAGATAGCCTTGCATATGCTACTCCTGACCACAACAACATGTGCAATCTAATTTATTCAGTGTGACGACGAATCTATTCAAGAAAGTGTAGGGACAAAACGCTAGCCGTTGTTCTTCAAGGCGACATCCTTGCTCCGCAGGTAAATGAAAAGGAACGAGGAAGTGTGATTATGTCTCTTGATTGTCTCGTTTTGTACCTGAAAATTTTGTCCAATTAGTGCATCGTACTGGATTCGAATAGCATTCGTATTTCGTCATGGTGTGGAAATGTAGTGCATCTTCTAAGCATTTCACGTGTACAAGGAAATAGTTCCATTGTCTCTGTTTGGTATTTACACCTGTTACACCATGATCAAACTTTATCACTTAGAAGTACGAGCCTAGGACAATGTTTAATTATTGCGCTTCCACTTGAAAACCCCTTTTGACCAATTTCTATTGAGACTCGCTCCTTTTCTCTAAATATTTTTAGAAGCTCCGCCATTAGACAGCCCAAAGTCTTGCCGCCTAAGGCCATAAATGATGTTCGACAAAGCAAAGCACAAGCGAATGCCTTGCGGCACGTCAAGGTCGCTCTTATTTCTCTATTTCTTCTTTTCAGACATCCTCGAGGTGAAGCGCAAGGTTCATGGTCTATCGTTGCTCCAGGAGGGTTTTTCTTCTTCCGTTGATCGTCTCACATTTCTTCACGGCATGACTGGGACTAAAAGTCCTATACTGACCACGATGACGATGCCTCTCTTGGCGGTGGGATTTTTATTGTCGAGTGTTTGCATTTCTTTGAGCCAGGGCCAATCCTCGAGAGAATGCGCGCTTATCATTTCGGCTCCTGCCGCCAAATCGTCAAGATTTGATCAAGCCAATCACGCCTTTGGAGGTCCTCCCCCTCCTCAGGAGTTGGTGACAACATGCATCACTTTTGATGCTGTGAACATTGCCTTTGAGCGAGCCAAGGCAATTGAAGGTCTCAAGCCCGTTCAAGGCCGTTACTCATCCGAGGCTATCGGTGAATTGGGCACTATCATCCATGAGACCACCCGATATTTAGCACAGACCTATGGCCTCTCTCAGGATGCCGTGGATAACGGATTGCCTTTGATCGATACGAGGCGGACTGTCATTCAGAATTATTGCCCACCGTTCCTCATGACCCCCAAGTGCCAGATTGAACGCTATCGGTCCATTGAGGGTCTTTGTAACAACATTGAACAACCTCATTGGGGTGCTTCTATGCATGGGCATGCCCGATTTCTACCCCCCAAGTATGCAGATGGAATCAGTGCCCCACGCGCCTCCGTAACCGGACAGCCCTTACCATCGGCACGCTTGGTCTCCACCACTGTCCATCAATTCGAAAGTGCTCATGACAAGGCTGTGACCATGCTTCTGGTCGCTTGGGGTCAGTACATTGATCACGATATCACCTTAAGCGCTGAAATCAAGGATCCCGTAACAAAGAAAACGCCTCGTTGTTGCAATGGTGTCCAATTGAAGGAATGTCTTCCCATTGAAATCCCTCCCCATGATCCATTTTACTCTAAGTACAATCAAAAATGTATGAATTTCGTCCGATTCTCGGCCGGACTCCGACGGCATTGTCGTTTGGGACCCAGAGAGAGTTTTAACTTAGTCACCTCGACCTTAGATGCCGGCACCACCTATTCAAACAGTGCTGAAAAATTACATGAACTTCGAAGCTTTGAGGGTGGACAACTAAAAATGTTGCCGTTTTTTGAACGATTCGGCATGAGGGAGCTCTTGCCATTGAACCTGAAAGAACCCGATGAAGGCTGTATTCGGCCAAGTCAAGATATCTATTGCTTCTTGTCGGGAGATCCTCGCGTCAATGAACAAACCATTCTAGCCATGCTTCATACAATCTTTGCCAGAGAGCACAACCGCATTGCCAAAGAACTCGCAAAGGTCAATCCTCATTGGGGTGACGAGACCCTTTTCCAAGAGGCAAGACATATTGTGGCTGCTCTTCAACAGCAATTTACCTATAATGAATTCTTACCCATGGTCCTTGGAAGTGAAGGCATGAAAAAGCACGGACTTCAACTCCTGGATACTGGTTACTTTGACGGATACGACCCGAAAGTGAATCCCAGTGTGACCACGGCCTTCACCACTGCTGTGTTCCGATTCGGTCACTCGCTTTTGCCCTCTAGAATTGAGAGATGGAGTAAGACCCATCGTTTCGTGGACCACCAGAAACTCAGCACCATGTTACTTCAGCCTTACGATCTGTACAAGCAAGGCTGGGGTGACGGCTATCTTCTCGGGATGACCAACCAAGTGGCGCAAGCTATGGACGATTCCATGACCACTGAAGTGCAAAACCATTTGTTCCAACCTCCAGGAAAGGAATTCGGTCTCGATTTGCTGGCTCTCAACTTGCAACGAGCTCGCGAACATGGTGTTCCTTCCTATACGGATTTCAGGGACCTCTGCGGCCTTCCTCCCGTAGTCACCTTTGATGACTTAAGGAGCTACTTGCCCAACAAAACCGTTAACGCTTACAAACAAGTCTACGCCAGTCCTCAAGATATTGAATTGTTCTCCGCCGGTATCTCCGAATGGCCTATCCAAGGTTCTATGCTCGGTCCCACTTTCTCTTGTCTCATGGGACGGCAGTTCAACAAGTTCCGCTACGGTGATCGCTTCTGGTATGAAAACAGTGGTTGGCCCAGTAGTTTCACATTGGAGCAACTGCAAGAAATCCGCAAGGTTCGCTTATCTCGACTGATTTGCGACAATGGTGATGACATCGAAAGCGTCCAAGTTTATGCTATGGTCTTACCGGACCATGATATAAATCCCCGTGTGCCATGCAAGAGTGGAATTCTCCGGAGTATCGACTTCTCAAAATGGCGTGATGCGACTTTCCACTCGTCCCCTAATGGGCCATTCTAGTTCAAATAGAACCCGCTAACCAGGAGAGGGTGAAACGCTACAATTACAAAGTATATATTTATTCACGTAAATTATATAACACTCGTTTTGCTCAAAATGCAATGCTATCCGAACTTGACGGCATTCATAAAATAAACTTTTTTTGTTTACTCGAACGTATCCTAGATTTGTTTACAGAGAGACGACTGGATAATCTGACCATGGAAACGATCAACAATGTTAAGAGGGAAATACAGTACGATGGAAGGAAGGCTGTTTTCAGGTTCATATTACGGAAGGGAATCCTCGCCATCCCCAAGACCAATGACCCTGAAATGGTATTTCAATCCAAATCCTCTTGAGTGATTTGGCAATTAGAAACGAAACTTGAGATGGTTTTGAGCCCTTCAAGATCGTGCTGAGCGGGCAAACAGGTTTTCAGCCACTTTTTGTGCCCTGACTGGAAATTTAGACAAACTTGGGGGATCACCTTGATCTGAAGGACTCGATGTTTTGAACAACAACACTATAAGAGTGTTCTTCCGCAGGAAAGAAGACTGCCTTTTCTTTGGGACGAAAACCAGAATCACGGTCTGGTAATGAATTGGTCGCTTTGGTTGCGCGCAGAACACTGAACCCAATTCTTCAAAGCGGAGGTGAAAACCTGGGCTAGGCAAAGTTCGTACTTAAGTACATAATTTGAATCTTTCCTTGATCCAGGATTCATCCCTTCATTTTCAAGCATGGGGCCCTTGTCGCTAATCTTGAGTTTGATTTAAAGTGTTTTTAAGAATAAGTTGAATTGGTGTATTTTTATACCGGATCAGTAATAATTTAAAGAAAGTGATGCGAATTCTTGCAATGGGATGGATGGAAAACATATTTTAAAAAGATCGATCAGCTCGCGCTTAAAATAGTGCTTTGATTCATGTCACAAATGTAATCAATGGAATCCTAATTGGAAAGGGCTTTTTGTAGTTTATTAATAGAAATGGTCTCAAGGGGAGATAACGAGGCAAACATCTTCTACCCAGGTGCTTTGGGTTTAAATTCCCATTCTGTAAGTTCATCAATGAGGAATGAGACGTGGAGCAATGGTTGGTGAATTTTCTTGGCATGAGAAAAGTCCCCGATTCGATCCCTCTCTCCAACCGTTCTCTAAAGGAAACTTTTAGACGTTATGCAATGTCCACACACACTGAGGCAAACCCAACCTGACATGGACTTTGACACTGCCTATTGAGCGCTGTGATGGCCAGGTTTGGTAGTAGGATGGAACTCAACCCTCCGACCCTACCAAACATTAATTAAAAAGTGGGGATTGCTTGCAATTGTCGTATCAGAGCAATGGCGTCTGTAAGTGGTGCTTCAGCCGCAAAGTTTGAAATGAAGTTTGAAAAAATCGACCAAGAAGGGCATAAGCAAGGTATCGCTTTTTAGTACACAAGACAATTGACGGTTGAAAAGGATCGCTTAAAGAGTCATAATCACATTTTGAACATTATTTGTACTGAAATGTTTTGCAAGTTCGGGTGGGATCCTCTGTGTTCCTTCAATAATAATGGCTACATTAGTCATTTGTGTATGGACAGGTTTGGGCATGGCTCAGCAAATTCCCCCGCTATCAACATCCCATTGAGGACATTCTAAAATATGCGTCAAAACCACAAATACAGGCGTGCAGGTTCACGGTGAACGTCTCCACTAGTTTACCTGCACGATGCTTAGGTCGGTTTTGAGGGTATGATTGGTCAATTTCATGTTCTTAATCTCGGATCCTAGAGGTCACCTCAAGCTTGTTTAGGACGAGTTACTCCTTATTCTTTGTTGTTCGTCGGTCTAAGCGATTGCCATCGCATAAGAGGATAACATTCCATAGCAATGCCCTTTGTCAGAATATTTGTCAAAGCATTGTGAACTTGGGCTTCTGGTACGTTAAGCAAAGTGACAAAATTATGTCAGTTAGAAAGGTGCCTTTGATGGAATACATCAATAGGGACACGGTAACACTGACTATACTGACTAAGTTTCAGTATCAAGCACTATAACCTCAAAATATTTGGTCTTTGAAGTGCATTGGCAAACTGAAATGGATGTAATTCAACACAGTAAGATAATTATCGTAATGATTTGACATGTGGTATTCAAGCAATTCTTCTCATTAGTAGGGAAGATTTTCTTCATGTCGTTCGTCATTGACTTTTTAGATTTTATTATTCTAGTTCGGTGTGCTAGGGTCGGGAGATGAGCCTATCCCGGACATCGGAGCCAGCCAGCACATCAAATGGTACTAATCAGTTTTCATATACTAGTCATAAACCATTGAAATATAGACGCGAATGCCGGGGTTTTGAATAAAAAAGATGGAAGCAAGGGAAGGCATTGCATTTCCCTTCAAATACGACTGGCCCCAAGTCATTTCAATCGCATATTTCAAATGTCAGCTCAATCGAACACCCGTGTCAAAAGTTATGCCCTTCAAAATGCAGTACCTAAAGGGTACATAATCAATGAATTAGTGGTCTTCCAATAATTGATTACCACCGGAGGGCTAGCCCAATCATTCTGTGAAAGTGAATGTAGTGGGTTTTGAGAGGGTATAACTTTTAATCCAGTCGCTTGATCGAGCTGAAAATTGAAATATGTAGTTGTAGCGAGCTGAGACTCTTCTCTTATGAAGTAGAACCCAATGCGTTGCCACGATTCCAAAATACCAATTCTCAACCCAAGCATTCCCGTCCAAATTCTAATGGATCATGGACAAGTCCTTCGCTAGCGGATGTTATGAGCTTTTAAAAGTTTCCTTGAGAAAGATAAGGAGAGTTGAACTGAGGACCTCTTTTAGCATGTGGCATAGTAATACAGTAAACTGGTACAGTTTTACTCATTAGCTTGCTTCAAAAATAATTCAAGCCGATAAAAGCTGTTATTGGACTTAATTGACCCACGTTGTATTTTTTTATTTTTACAAAAGACTTTTTGAAAACATTGGAAAAGTTTTTTGTCTAATATTGCGCGTTGTATCTTGTTTTTTTCAGCACCTATATGGTATTGAAAAGTACCCCAGTGACCTCCCAAAATTTGTGGTGACTTCATTAAACACTTGTTACTTAAAGGAGTCAATATCTGTATCTACATATTCCTAACAAGAATATATTTATCCATCTGTCTACCCAGACTTTTCGATCCCTATAAACAATCATTTCTTTAGGATATCCCATGCTCCCGCACTATGTACAGGGCGTCTCCTTAATTTTTTTTTGTTTGGGTACCTTATACCGACTAGTTAAGAGTAGATGATAAACCCTGGTATACTGAAATTTGCCCTGGTGGCCTGACGACCTCAAAACAAAACGTAGGAACTGGCATGCCTAAGTATTGCCTCTCTTTCCATCTCTATGGAAAAGAAATGCATAAAAGAATGCGTGTGTCAAAGAGGAATGATTTGGAAGGTTTAGGTTACTCCATTATCTTTTACCGCCAACGGCAAACCGCTTGTCTTAGGCCGTTTGAGCAGTTTTAGACGGCTGGGACTAGTTTGGGTTATTCTTTTTTTTTTATTTTTAGCGCTACCAAAGCCTGAAACATGATTCATGATGAATGTTTTAGTTCTGAATCAAAACACAGACAACAATGCAAACATTTCACTTAAAAATGTCAATTACTTTTCCACCAATCAAAGTTCTTTATTTAAAGTTTTAAGTTGTTAAATCAACTGACCTGAACGTCTCTGGCTCGTATTTCGTAGTATTTCGAGAGGCAACAATCAAAATCCATTCGTCAACCAGTTCCGTCAATGGACGGAACTGTACCATGTAGTAGTATAATGTTTGGTTTCATTAGAGAGGCCAGTCGTCATCAGTAAAATACGCGTTTATCTCTGCCACGACTGATATCGCGAGGCGAGTTTATAAGGCCCACATTGAAATATAATAATAAGAAATCTTTTACTGCGACTCTCGGTTCACATACGAGCGTCACAGGTTCATGGCTCGAGCTATCTTAATTAGATAATACCAGTACCAGTCGATTTAACGAGTTTTAATTACTTGAAACACAGACAATTTTAGGCCAAGTGATTTATATTTTTGGAAGGAAATGTGCACCTAAACGCCTATGTTTTGAT
>NC_081444.1:12871550-12883786 GCF_007210705.1 Tigriopus californicus | reverse complement strand
GGGTCAAGCGGAGATGGGAGCCAAGGTTCAGAAGTTAGAGCTCCCAGTACCAGTCGATTTAACGAGTTTTAACTACTTGAAACACAGACATTTTTAGGCCAAGTGATTTATATTTTTTGAAGGAAATGTGCACCTAGACGCCTATGTTTTGATTCGAAATTATAACATTCTTGATTACCGCCATGGTAGTGCAAAAAAGCAAAAGGAGCAGCTAGTCCCAGCTGCCTGAGATTTCCCATCACGCGAGTTCTGCCGTTGGTGGTAATAACACAATGGAATCACCTAAACCTTCAAAATAAAAATCCCCGTTCAAAACTTTATGCTTCGTCAAAAATCATGAACTTTGTATCAAAAAGCATTATTGTAGTTGCTCTAATGAGCAGATTTAGAATAAGGAATGCTCATGGTAAAAAGCGTATGCAAATCAGAAAAATGTGATACATAAATTCAACATCAATAGTTTACAGTGCATACCTGCTTGGCATTCATGTTGAAAGTGGCCTGTGGTAGGACTAACAAGTCAGGGCCTTGCTCTTGGACCTCAACAAGAGATTGGGAAAGGTATAAAGACTACCAATTTGTCTAAATTGTGAGGACTTGACGGACTTCTTGCAGGGCATTATCTTAGAAAAGTTCGTTAGACATGGATTACCCGAGACTCGATCAAAATTCCTATGAACAATGTCATGGAGATTAAGATGGGGGCTAAGGGATGTAATCATGTCTAATCCAGCGAGCTTAAATCGGAGTGCACATATACCATGATCAGTCAGTGTAGGAAAAAGAAAAAAAACTTTACTTCACCAAATTACGTAAGATATCGCATTGAAATTTTGAATCGAGATTGGTGAGACAAATTCAATTCAACTTGTTTCAATAGCTTCCCAATGACAGTGCGATTGGGGATGATGCTGCTCTGATGTTGGAAAACCTAATTGTTGGGAGGACTACACGAGGATCTCTGGACTACTGGCTCATGCGTCAACAAGGTCTCCTTCAAGCTTGGCCCACACGATGGAGCTTTCCATTCGATACATCTTTGGAGCCTGGACATGAGTCAAATTTTACACGTGTATCCAAGAGTTAAATTCAGCCTTTATTGATACTTTTGGCGAATTGTTCGTAATCAACGCCCTTGAAGTACAATGCAAACAGCCAAAAGCGTTTCTCTGGCGTATGGAATCCGTCAGGACTGGAGAGGAATGCTCTTTGAAACCTCGTTAGAAGGCGTTTGAGTGTTGCATTGCCTCCTAATCGAGTACTAGGATCTGGAAGTAAGAGTTGATTAAGCACCATTAAGCACCATCTGAGTAGGCATACTTCTAATTAAGAAATTAAGAGGGAACACATTGCCGGAACATCTCCTAGCAAGGGTTTATAGAGCTTTTCTCTCTAGCCTCCATGGCTAGCACCACAGACCATATAATGACTAGACCTTGCATAGCGCAAGGAAAAATGCGAACGCTTGCCTTCATCAGCTGGTACATAAATTTTGGTGTACAGTGACTCATGCTTTTTCATCCGCCAGCGTGGCCGGATTCAGAGTGAGCTTGTCACTGATAGCATTTGTTGAAGGCCCAGCAATTGTAGGTCGTTAGTACTGATCAGGCAGTCACCTTCCTCTTTTTTGGTGTACAGAGTTGTTGACACAAAATCAATTTTCCTCTGCACTGAGGTCAGGCCAATGTGACATCTAGTCGTTATATGATCTGTGGCTAGCACCACTGAAAACTGTCTGTCGGAAAGTGCAAATTCAATGTTTTAGGGTTTAAGAGAGTTTTGATAGGGCTCTTGTACTGGGAGAGGCCAGAGAAGTTGTAACTGTACAGTATTCAAAGAAGGTGCAAAAATTAGCTACCTTTTTGGGCTTGTCCAATGTCCAGAGGTTTTATTTTGGCAATCTAGCTTCTTGTCTCTCAAACTCTAGAGATGTTCATCAAACAATGCCCTTGTCTGTGATTTTGCGAGCTGATCTGTGGGTACTCTCCCCCACGCGACCTCTGGCGGCCCAAAAAAACCTCTTGACTTGTGCCATTGTGCTCATTAATTTATTCCTTGGCTTGAACTCTCCTCCCAGGACTGCAACACTCATCCGGCTTTGCGCTCATGGAGCTGAATCTTAAAGTATTACCAAGCATCTCTGCCACTGACCATTGTATCTCAAGTAGTTCATATGAGTAGTGTTCATTCAATTGCAAAGTACCTCATTCCTGTTTATTTCTAGACCTGCCCTATGTATTATTATTCATTCAATTAGATTTTAGAATGTAAGTGACCCAGGTCTGTGATCTTGCATCCTCCCATAAGTTAAATTTGTACAATACTTTTAAGATGTTCTCATCAACCCTACATCCAAGAGCTAGCCAAATCTGCCAACACTATCTCGTCGGTGGATCACGTAGCTAAATTGGAAATTGTGTTCTTAAAAGTTTCCAAATCTGAAAGCCTTCCCCTAGATCTGGTCAACCTAAAGAAACCGTTGGCAAATTGCTATAGTTGTCAATGCCCATGAGAAGCTTTCTATGAATATTAGGTTCAAGTAGTCTTGGAGGGTAGACTTCAATACATGAGAAAAGGAGAGCGAGGCATGGCTAGATGCATGCCTGAGCAGGGCATTTTGTTCTACCCGTAACTTCAGTTCTACGCCATGCAGCATTTCGCTTTGTTGAGGCATCTCTTCTCTAGCTCACCTTAGTATCAAACATTAGAACGTGATCTCGACTGTCGTATATGCGTAAGATGATTGGAATAAGAACAAAGGACAAAAGGAAGTCTCTCAGTGGAACGCCAGGAACAGAATGTATATCGACAGCAGAATACTTGAGTTGTACACAAGCATGTCCAATGAGCAGAACTGCCAAATACTACATCGACGTATGCCATTGGATATAAAAAAACTTACGTTATAGTTCATAGAAAAAGTAAAACACACCTTGAGTTACCTATCAATGCCAATCAATACATACATTCTAAGGAAGGTGATGGAAATAAAAGAATTTGTTAAATATTTAAACATAACAATAACGAGATGAATATGCATGATTTTATACTTTGGGTTTAGAAAAAAATAGTGTGTAAAAGGCAACATATGGAATGTACTGCATAGGGTGGAAAGAAATTAATGTTCACTCTTTGCGCCTTCTGAAAATCCTTCCCCCGTCCTCCAAGACTTGCTTCATCATATTTCCATCAAGGGGGACTATTGAATATCCTAACGCCATGCCATGAGTGGTCTAGCTTCAGTCTAAGGGAGATTGGTAACCCTTTGACTTTTGGCACTCCTGAAGACTGACTCCTGTAACCCCAGATCTTTGCCCTTGGTCTGGTCTGTTGTAAAGAGATTTGCCGTTCTTGCATGAAGTTCTCCACTCATCAATGGTTCAAGGATGGACATCCAAAGGCTTGCCCACTTCCCTGGGCCTGTTGCTGTTCTTCAGCAGGCCCTTAGCTTTAGTTCTGACATCAAGACTGTGCTCACCTGTATTTTGGAACATTGTTTTGGTGAAAATGGTGGGAGGGTTACCAAATACCTTTATGCTGAAATTAATTCATTTACAGTATAACATTACTATATGTATTCAACAGTTCCTCTTAATGAACGCTTGGGGTTCAAGGTCAAACAATCTTTGAACAGGGACAAACACTTTCGGACACGGCCAAAGTAGCCCTGAATTTCTCCGAATTTTCGCCTAAACATGACAAAACCTCTTCAGTTTCCCCGAAAATCATCGGCTATTGGTTATTACAAGTTTGAAATTCGTGAAAAAGTTTTTTTTTGCCCTCAAAAAGGCAAAAAAGTTATAAATTCATTTAGCCTAAAAAATATCTTTTTTATCCCTAGTCATAAGTGTACTATCAGCCAGTATACCCTACACACTCAAAACCTAAAAAAACATATAAGAAAGTCCTCATTCAAGAATTCTCTGCCGGTATATGCAAGTATTAAAAAGAGAGAAAATAGTCTTGAAGACGGTAACAATTAGTCAAACTATTTTTCACGACACGGTTTATTATTTGAGCGAGATTCGTGTTACCGACAAAGGGCACACAAGTTTTCAGCATTCAAATCTTTTATGATCGACAAACACACCGTTGAAATGGTTATTCCTTGTATCAGGGACCACTCTTCCAGTGTAGGCCGAAACGTGGTCATTCCAGTTCCACAACTATAGATGAAATGGGCTGGAACCCAGCTCGAAACTAGACAAAAGGGTGAGCTCTGGGCTAGCCCGGAGCTCAGCCCAGACTGAACAGCTGAAACGTATTTGGCCCAGACCACCTCAAGCTGGGTTTAGACTCTGGCTCAGCTCAGCTCGAAATGTCGAGTTGTAATATTTTATTTAGGGGCGCTCCCAGACCATTCCCCCTCCCATAAATGATAATGAAAAACGGCATCAAGCCATCAAAATTCAGCCAATATCACTCAACCTGGAGCGGGTTGAAATTTTTGCAGAAACTTCGACATTGACAACGAACAGAAATGGGCATCGATAGAAATTAAATTGAAATAATACCTTTACACGGTGGTTATATTTTCTGGTTAAGTGATTGCTCAAATGCCAAGACATCTCGATATCTTTTTCTTTGTGAAAGAAGCAAAAGGAACAACTTTTGTGAAATACAGGTATTCAAAAGTAGCTCAGATAAGTGTGTAAGATAACTTAAAGCCCATTAAAATGCATCATTGTCAAAAACGTAGTTAATCAGTATTAAGCATACTCTTAGTATGACGTAAAATTGACGTAAAATTTCATAAACTTCTATTTAGAACATGCTTAATTATTACAACTTAAAGGTTGCGTTTTACGCCGTAAAAGATCAAAGAATGGCCTAATTCTCAGTTATTTCCAAGGAATATGATTAACTTTAACTTTAATTAACTTTTTTAAAGATTTCTTTTGAAGCTAGAGGTAGCAAAAAATGTCGCTTAAAACTTACAAGTAAAATTGCCTTTCATTTTACATTAGTGCCAAAAACTACAATACCCTATCATGTTCCCAAAATATTTGAAAGATACACGTGACAGTTTAATTTTCAAAATTGTCACTTTTTGCAATAATTAACTTCTACGTACTTGCGAGGTTTTTATTCAACGTTAATAGAATTTTGTCAAAGTTCAAGATTAAGCTTGATTAAAGTCGCGATTGACAAGTATGGCATCAAAATGGCGAAATATTTTCTTTAAGTAAGTTTTAAGTTATGTTGCAAGCCATGTTCGGCTTTTTCTACCTGCTTCAGAAACGTGACATATTACGTTATTTTAACGTTTTTAAAAATATTATCTTTTTGTAGGTTTTAAGTGGATTAATATTCTAATCTTAGCTAGAATCCAAGATGATTTTTTTTACATAATAGTTGTTCCTTTTGTTTTTAATAAGAACGAAAATAGTTATTAGAAGGCTTGGCATTTTCAAAAAAAAAACTTTATCAGTATTGTGAGTAACACCGTGTTTAGGAACGATTTCAACATAATCAGAATAAGAGATGCTTCTTGAATAGAAATAGTTCAAGACCACCATACAAGTTTTCAAATTAGATTAGATGAATCACTATAATTACAAGTTTAGCAACAATGCAAATGACGACTGGAAAGAGTTTGTGTGACAGGGGGTACTCTCAGTAACCCAAGAGTACATCGGATTTAGGTCCTCAGCAAGTCTAATGGAATCTTAGCCATTCCTTCCATTTACTAACTTGGTATAGTCAGCAAAAGAAGAGAGACTGGCAATAATACTAATCTTTTGATGCGAGGCAACGAATATTATAAACAGGAGGGGCCCTAATATGGAGCCCTGGGGAACATCTAACTTGACATCATGTATGTCACAAAGGGATCCCTCGACCTTAATAATTTGCTTCCTATCATGAATGAAGCTTCTTATCCAATTCAGAACCTTGCCTTGGATCCCAATGTCATGAAGTCTATTCAACAAAAAGGCTATCTACTTTATCAAAGGCCTTGGCAAAATCAAAATAGACAACATCAACTAGCTCATACCTCTAGTTCCTCAATAATATGTTCTATGTTCAATCAGTTGGGTAACCGAGCTAAAATGTGCTCGGAACCCGTGCTGGCTACGAGGAAGGATTTCATGGACTTCAAGAGACACTACAAGTTGAACTTCATGATCTATTACCAATTCGTGTCTCCTAAAACAAACGGAGATGTGAAGACCCGCCATAAGGAGGACATAAAAGGAGCGTCCCAAAATATTCCCGAACTTCAAGTGATGTTCTTGTGATTTAAGGGTTTAAGCGATGTTCTCAACATTTTTTTGAAGGTGAAAATGACTTTGTCAAATTATGTTGTTTTACGGCGCGTTGCGGCCATCCTCACCTATGAATTGAGCTATCTGCTACCTTAATATCAAATGACCTTTTTGATTCTGAAATAATAGGAATCAAGGCCAATAGTTGTCCTCAAATTCGAACTTTGTTATCCTATGCTGAATTTGATTGCGATGGAAGATTGCTTTCTATCACGTTCATTGGAAGGACCCAAATATTTTATTTTAAAGCAATCTTCAAAATTCGCCAAATTGAATTAACAGTAATGTTCCTACAAGCACGTTCTTAAATCACCTTGTTTGTGTTCAAGATTATGATCTTTTCTCATTGATACTATCAGGCTCAAAATGGCCACTTCTCCTTGCTCACTTCGCTCACTTTTTCAGAAGGACACTTAATTTAGCACTTTGGGGTGAAATAAGATATGAGCAACCACAAATTAGGCAGACAACAGAGGAAGTGGATTGAGGATTACTCAACTGACTATTGAAGCTCTAAAATAATGTGTCTTATCTTGGACGGAGTGGAAGTGCACATTGTCCGGAAGGAAAGAATAGTATTCAAGCTGAATAGTAGAAAATACATTTGGTGGACACGAAGGAACACAATCATTTTTGGATAAATAAGTTCTCCACGATCATCCAAACATTGTTTCATTTACGTACATGAGATTTTGTAGATTGAGTAATCTATAAATCTTCATTTTGGCAGCTTCACAGTTAAGAGTTTAAAAAGATCCGCTGAAAAGGTTTTAGTCACGACTTTTCAATGCTAAACAACAGAGAATATGTTGCTTGGCACCTACGTTTTAAAAGATCCATCACCTAAGTGTATCAAATTAGTGATATTATCCTTCTAGGTCTCCTGAAATACTAAATGGCTGAATGTGATTATGTACATTGTATTGCCAATTTAACATAGTGAGTAGACTTAAGCGAAAAAGGAAACGCCTTAAGCTTAGACTTCAACCCTGTTTTGGCAAAATTTGGACTCATTGACCTCAAACGCCAATTGGGGGTAAAGTACCATTTTATAACGTTTGTGTTTTTCGTATCACCTTGACAAAAATGGGTTGATTTATTAATATTTTTCCTAGAACCAGTAGATAATCAAAATCTTTAGAGTGATGTAGTCTAACATTTAAGAAAAGTTAGATACATGGGATAATATGCCTGAGCATCAAAAGATCAAAGCAAAAGAAAAACAGTGTAAAGTTTCCTTTAATCGGAGTGTTTTCATTTTTGTACGCTGGATTAGCAATTAGCCAAAGATGTACAACAAAAGAAGAGTATTTTATCTCGACCAATTGAAAGCTTGAGGCATTTTTATGAATATTTTGCTTTCTTTGGCTGAAAAGATTGCAACTATATTGTTTTGCTTTGATAATTGAGTCAAAATCTACAGACATTGGTGGCAAGTTGTTATTTTTAAAGCTTCTTTTTTCCCCACTTTCCAAGCTCTAAAAGTGAGTCAAGTCTACAATAGAATAGTCTGTTCCAGCACAAAATATTGTCGTCAGTTTTTCTTCACTCTGTTTGAAGGTAAGAAAGCCTTTGGTTGGATGAATTAGATTTTGCACAAACTAGACAAACGATAAAGATCTTCTAAAAATATTTGGTTACCACTCCTTAGGCATCAACGTAGTTGACATTATTGTTCCACGGAACAATTTGTTTTGTCTATCAAAATCGAATCACTAAACCCAAGCAAAATGTTTTTCAAGACTTCAAGGTCATTTTTGCACTTGAACTGTAAGTTCATTTTCTTGGCATCCCTCAGCTCTACCAATTATATAACTCCAACTTCAATTGATAAACATCGGGATTGGGTTCGATCACTTGCTCTGCCTTCTGTTTCGTTTGACCAGATGTTCTGCCCAAATATGACCAAGCTGGTTGCCAGATTCGTGTAGAAACGTGTCAAAATGAATTTCCACACTATCAATCATGACCAACACTACTCTAATGAGTTGTAATCGATGAGATCCTTGAATGCAGGTAGGGTTTTCCTGAGAATTGGTTGGATTGATATGCGTTTTCTTGGAAACCGGAAGAGAATCCTCTCAGCCTCTCAACCTCCCACCCTCGTTAAGGATAGCGGGTAATCAAGCGACCCCAAGTAGGAATTCTAACAGGACCAATCGCTTTTCGTCGATTCATCAAGCATCTCCACTGGGATGCCATATCTGTGGCACTGAAGGGGCCCCTCAGAAGATATGCAACTCCCTCCACGCAAAAGGACTCCCTATCTCAGAAAGGTGCTTTACGACACCCCAGATCTTGGTCATCCGGACAACTCTATTCAAGTTTGGGGATGACCAAGATTGATCAAAGTATGGCTAGAATATTGGACGTTGAGTATTGTCTCTGGGAGGTTAATGACGCCACTTGCAGCACCCAAAAATGAGGCGCTTGAGAGACATGTAACGGAGGGAAGGAAGGAGGGAGGGAGCAAGCGGTCAATCATACCGTTTTCGTAGACACGAACCATCAACCATCAAGTTTGAGCTGTTCTTGTGTGATTGCCAATTCGTAGGACTTGCAAAAACCTTGGAGCGAGCAATTGGGCGGGGATCAATTGGTATGGACGGCTTGAAGAGCCATTTGGAAACACTTTAGACACAATTTCATGAGGGAATATAATTTTTGATTTAGTCTTATTTGAGTTTTTACTTCGACTCCAGCTACCAATGGTGAGTGATTTTTCCAGCATTTTGAGGTGCTGGATGCCAAGACTAATTTACATAATTCTTTGACCAGGTTCATCATTTTCGAAGGATGCTTGCCTTACACATGTACGTACGTTCCTGGCTGCTAGCTTCATGATCTGAACAACTTCCTGGTCTGAAATTAACTATTACTTTCGCGTGTCTTCCCCGATTGGTATATTTAATAAGTTATAAAGTCTTACCTGAGATGTTCAGGATATCAATCAAAATTTTCAAATACTCTGCCCAAATTAAACACTACAGGAGTCGACTTTTATCCACAAGGCGCAAGCGATTAGAGCCAATATCGTGTTGAAACCCAATTTTTGCATGGTCAAGCCTCGATCTAGTTGCACGCCAAACTCTTCGATCACTTTGGTATCTTTCCGTGAAGGCAAATCACTACACGAGTCCATTCGTACTGGCTTTTAATGCTACACTGGTTCCAACAACCAACAATCCGTCTTTCCGTACCGGCGGCCAAGTCTACCCAAGCTCGTAATCTACACTCGTAACTCAAGCCTTAAGCAATCAATCGAGCCTTGGCAAGCTTTATAGCATTGGTGATTTGAGATCTGAGCATCGGGCGCTCAACAAGTCTCATTGAAGCAACAAGCGCCTTCTCGAGAGTCCTTCCAAAAGATCGAGGGAGGTTCCGAGAACCAACCAGCCCACCGACCAACTGCAAACTGCCACCAATACAGTTGGAATTGAGGCTGGAGGTATTTTTTCGAGAAGAAAATCTGGAAAACCAACATGAGCCCGAGTGTTCGAGTCGAAGCCGCTCATCTGGCGAGGGTCAGAGGCACTTGGCAATTGACTAGGCATGTTCAATCAATGAGTAGAAGATGGGAGCACCCCGGTGGATGTTGTATACATTCCCTACCATCTACCTCAACTTCTGGTTCTTCCTAGTTGACCTGAAGTGGGCAAGCATTGAATTTCATCTGGGAAATGCAAATGCTGAAATACGGCTCGAATAGACAAACGAGGGGATGGGTGGATTCTAAGTGATTCGGTCTGTCTTCAGTTGATGGTACCAAAGCTTTGAGGCTGGATTCACTTTCACAATGGGATTACACCCAGACTGGCATGGGGAGCAGAGTACGATTCTTCCTTGAACTAGATTTGAATAGTCGTGCAATTATGAGCGATTGATTTGAATGAGGCAGTACATACAACTGGTTCAACCGGATATTGAGATAGGAATAACCTATTTAGAGTCTTCATTAACTTTATGAAACTTGGATCGGGATTCAGAGCACCTTTTGACCTGAAGAAAGAGACCAGCAACAAACCATGATGATGATTTCAGTAATCACTAGGAATCGTGAAAATATTTGGTCCTCTTGGTGAGAATATTATCTTTTCTTATGTCTCAAAATGGCGTCAATTTTCCTTCCAAAGTTGCAAAAATATTACTTCATATGTTACATTGTTAAACATCAAAAACTCTTATTTATTCACCTCAAAGTTAATAAACTCAGTTGCGTGTCCAACTGAGAGTATAACATTTTGTCATAAGTTATGAATTAAGGATTAAGAAAGTTAACTTTTAAGTAATGATTTAAATATCAATTGTGAACATTAAAACCAATGATGCCCATCACTGGTCCATTGTAACCTAGAACAAAAGTGATACTTACTTTTGAGGTGGTTTTGCTCTGTTATAGCCAATGTTAAAATAATTTACAAAATCATCAGCGGGCAGCTAGGAACTTTGCATGCCATTAGTTTGGCAGCTTAGCTTAAAATATACAACTTTTCAATGTTGTGGATAATTTTAGAATATCGGCATCTTGAAAGGGACAACGAACATTCATTCAAATATGTTTGCCCCCTTTTATGCTCGCAAAAAAAGACGGATATTCTTTACTTGAAGGCTCATGAACTGGCAGAAACACTTGCTCTTTACTTGTGCAGTATTTAATTGCGACAGTGCTAATTTACTTCGGCAGAAGAGATTCGCCACGGTTACTTTTTAACCTAAACCAATAGGCCTTATGCATTTCTGAAAAAATCAGCGGTCTCTTGTTTGTGCCTGGCATGGAGGAAATAACGAGAAATGTGGCGCAGAGTCAGCTTATGTGTAATATCTTTCATATATTTCCTCTGACATATAATATAAAACTCCAAAGAAGTAAAGATGCTATATCTTTTTCCAAAAGAGCTAGAACATTTCAACAAACATTTTTTGTTCAAAATATATTATCTCGACCCTGATAATTACTCAATCTGAGACCTAAGGCACTGACGATTAATTTGAACTTTTTATGACCAATCAGCGATGATTCTGATTCCCATCTCCTCGTAAAGTGCATTTGTATTAGTCATTCGTCATTGGTTTGGAAAATAGCTAACCCTGATTACTGTCGGTGTCTACATCGAGTAAAAATAAGATAAATACATGTATGTGGCACCCCTACCTGACTTTGAGATCAATGTAAGCTGAAGCACCGTGTCTTTCCGAATGACCTCCAAGATCTTTTCTTGTTCCTCTGGTCCAAGCACGCTCAAATCAGGAGTCATAACCCCCAGGTTATTCAGAGCAAAAGCACCGCGAAAACTGGTATTTGACTCGGAAATATTTGAAATCACAGAAGTTCTCTCGACCAAGATTCCTTGGCCTCTGGGACTTTGGCCGAACTCAAAGAAATGCTTTCAAAACTATCATTATTGTGAGCTATCTGAGCCAAATTGTCCGCCAGGGTTGATGTTTTATCTTCTGATTCGATTGGTGTCAATATACCTTCGTCCAAGGATTGATTGTTGATTGCCTTGGGCGAAGAATGGTTTTCTTCCTGAAATATTGGGATGATTCTTTTTTGTTCATTCTCCGCTAGTTAAGTACTAAAATTGTCCGACAAAAGGGAGGAATGGGCGAAGATTGAGGCGGAATACACAGGAATCGACATCGACGAGCAGATCGAGTCGGATGAACTGGAATGGAAGACCTGATCCCTTTGCATCACCTGGATGATTTGGTCTCGCTCTTCTGAGGAAAGGCCTTTCAGCATTGGGGCCAATTGATCCATGTCTGGGGAGACGCTTGGTATGTGTTCCTTCAAGTCTCCTCTCAAGCTCTCATTTCCTTCAGTCACCATTGTTTTACAGGATGCAATGCAGCATAAACCATAAGTCTTGGCTCTCCAGGGAGATCATGCAGGGGGTTCAAGATTTTTCATACGTCTCGTTATTTTTTTTTTGTTTATTAAAAATTCAAGATAGAAATTTTCTTTCG
>NC_081444.1:12830935-12871499 GCF_007210705.1 Tigriopus californicus | reverse complement strand
AAAAACATTCACAATGTTCGAAGGTGAGAGAAATCGGCCTATAATTACTGGGGAGCGACTTAACAGCAAGAACCCAGTGAGCTCTCATTAGAACCAGGAGAACTCGAAGGCCTTAAATCCGTGATGGCCTCCTGTTAATACAAGATCATTTAACTGCTTGACTAGCCTCGCCATCTCAACAGACTCGTCATTAGCACATACAGTTGTTGGTCCTTTTATCGGTGGAGTTGAAAACACACCAGAGAGCTGATCCACAAGTATGTTAGCCATAACCTTTACATTGCCAATTGCTTCATCATTGACCTCAAGGGGCCCTGCAAGTTGTTTTCAATTTCCTCTCAGAGTTTGAATAAGAGAAAAAGCCTTCGGGTTCAACCTGATAATAAAGAATAATAAACAATAAACCCAAATCAATAACAGTTGGAAACAGCGTTGTGAAACCAGCAAGATTGACAAATAGCAGGAATTTGGAATTGATAGGCAAAACCCAAACTTGATTAAGCAAATTTCCAAAATATGCTAAAAAATATGCAATTATGCGAATACAGCTGTCTTATACCATTAAATGGATAACGCAATTTTTTTTGTCGTCTTACTCATAACTCTCTAGTCCTCAATGACCTGCTCTACATGCTAAATCAATTAAATGCTAGAATGTGGTTGGAACAAATTTTTAGATTGCATTTCCAGATCAACCCTGTGCATTCAGGACTAGCTCGGTCTGCCAACTCAAACTGGTTGTTAGACCAAATATCATATAACGATCAAAAGGTAATAAATAGACGAATTATAACCTTTGATTTTAGTAGTACTGGGGATTACATTCCTTGTAGCGGTAAGAAAAGCCCGTGAAAAAGCCAAAATAAACTAAAAAAGGAACCCGTGCTGGCTAGGAATGACTTCATGGACTTTAAAAAGTTATAACAGCCTGGTCCATTAAACACAGAGACTAGATTTTGCAGACTTTTTTCTCAACTTTCAGTTCAACTTTTGAACTCTCCTACCTTCAAACATGATAACCAATCAGTTGCCAAGAAATCTTAAGGTAGGACAAACTTGCTAAAGTGACTCTTTCGGCCTTAAAATTGTCAACTGAACAAGAAGAAGATAGACATCGTTTTTGCGACATTTCGAACCGGGAAGTAGGAAACCACCATTGCCAAGGCCTATAATTACTGGGAGCGACTTATTACCCATTATGAAAATCGGCACAACATGAGCCAGCTTTAAAGAGGAAAGAAACTTGCCTCCTGTTTCCTCGTATTTGATGCGCTGCATCTTGAATCGGGGTAAGAACCTGTGAGCATCTCATCAGGAACAGAGATGTCACACCATCAAGGCCAGAAGAGCTCGAAAGGCCCTGATGGCTCTATGGTGACCGGACAACTCGACCCAGCGGACAACTTGACCCAGCGGACAACTCGACTCAGTACAATAACTAAACACAACATATGGACCAAAAAGCATGAATATGGAAACAAAACTATAGCTTGATTGGTAAAAATTTAATTTGCTTGCAAAGATGTTAGTATCAGTACGGCATTGAAATAAAAAATCAAGTTTGATTAAAACATTATCAAACTTGGTTTTCACACCAATGATTGATGTAACCATAACTTGCTTTTAAATATGAAATGATGCATTGTTGAAACCTTTCAAATTTTGACAAGTCTTACATTACAGTTTCCGATTTTTGCTCCATAAGTATGAATTAGTTGTAAGCCATCATATTAAGCTTTATTTCCTGAAGCTGAGTTGAATTGTCCGAAGAGTCGAGTTGTCCTGGAACCGGGCTCTACAGTCATTTTGTCTGTGACATCAAGATCATATAAATTCCTCAATTTGACTAGCCTCGTCATTACAACGATGAGCTGTTGCTCCTAAAACGTTGTGGAGTTGAAATCACGCTGGGGAACTGATCTCCAAGCAGGTTAATCAAAACCTCTGCACGCTTGCTTCAGGATAATCATTCCCACTTGCAGAATTTCTTGCGGTTAATTTGAAGGACGGGTATGTAAATGCTGAGGAGAAAGAAATCGCGACTTCTTAAATATTCACCTATGATTGCATAATATTATCTATATTTTGTATAGTAACATGTACATATGAAAACTATTCACGAATTTATGGTTCGATCTTGGGCCTTTGGTTCACAGAAGGTCATTGGTCCTCACCGCAAACGTTCTATGTAGGGTGTGATGCTAGTTGGCGCAAGTGAGGGAGGCCCTTCGAATTAGAAATTGGATTCCCTGCAGGTCTACGAAAGACAATAGTCCATTCTTGTACTTCGTTTTTGTTAGTTTTGTTGGTGAGTGGATTATCTTGTGCGTGTAGGGTTGATGAGTTTTACTCTTCGCCATGCTTTCAATAGCTGTCTGGTTTGAACAAGGCTTGATTTCTTGCTCTTGAGAGCAATGGAGTTCGGAGTAACGTCGGGCATGCTCTCCATTTCCTTCTACCATTTTGTTCAATTCAATTCCACCGGTCTTCCAAACGCCTCTCTAATGGTCGCGATGAAAAATGGATGAATATGAAAAGTCTTTCCGCCACTCATTCCTTGAAAAGCGATGTGATGTATTTCGAGGAATCAGATGTTAGATGAAAATTCTTTTCAGACCAGGAAGAGAAGCATCACCGTATCTTTGGATAAATAACGCACGTGATGGGAGAAGGCAACCCCATTGCCATTCCAGGCACTTGTATATTCGGGTGTGTCAAGAAACCTTGGGCTTTTCTGACCCACACAGTGTACCTCGCTTCCATTCGGCTGGGAGATTGGTCATAGTTGACGAGGATGTGGCTGATGGGTGTCCAGGGTTGACCTCTAGTTTTGGATCGCCAGGCTCGGTGGAATATTTCTTAAACAAAAAAAATGCGTTTAGTATTTGGCTCTAGTTTAGTGTTTCTGCTGGTTTTCTTATTTAAGATTCACACATGTTTCTTAGGAAAAGTCTAGTAGTGGTACTTCTTCAAGGGGTAATTTGACCCGCTGACGTGCCGCTGGGAATGCAAATGCTGAAATACGGCTCGAATAGACAAACGAGGGGATGGGTGGATTCTAAGTGATTCGGTCTGTCTTCAGTTGATGGTACCAAAGCTTTGAGGCTGGATTCACTTTCACAATGGGATTACACCCCAGACTGGCATGGGGAGCAGAGTACGATTCTTCCTTGAACTAGATTTGAATAGTCGTGCAATTATGAGCGATTGATTTGAATGAGGCAGTACATACAACTGGTTCAACCGGATATTGAGATAGGAATAACCTATTTAGAGTCTTCATTAACTTTATGAAACTTGGATCGGGATTCAGAGCACCTTTTGACCTGAAGAAAGAGACCAGCAACAAACCATGATGATGATTTCAGTAATCACTAGGAATCGTGAAAATATTTGGTCCTCTTGGTGAGAATATTATCTTTTCTTATGTCTCAAAATGGCGTCAATTTTCCTTCCAAAGTTGAAAAATATTACTTCATATGTTACATGTGTAAACATCAAAAACTCTTATTTATTCACCTCAAAGTTAATAAACTCAGTTGCGTGTCCAACTGAGAGTATACACTTTGGTCATAAGTTATGAATTAAGGATTAAGAAAGTTAAATTTTAAGTAATGATTTAACAATTGTCAATGTGAACATTAAAACCAATGATGCCCATCACTGGTCCATTGTAACCTAGAACAAAAGTGATACTTACTTTTGAGGTGGTTTTGCTCTATTAATGCCAATGTTAAAATAATTTACAAAATCATCAGCGGGCCAGCTAGGGACTTTGCATGCCATTAGTTTGGCAGCTTAGCTTAAAATATACAACTTTTCAATGTTGTGGATAATTTTAGAATATCGGCATCTTGAAAGGGACAACGAACATTCATTCAAATATGTTTGCCCCCTTTTATGCTGCAAAAAAAGACGGAATTTCTTTACTTGAAGGCTCATGAACTGGCAGAAACACTTGCTCTTTACTTGTGCAGTATTTAATTGCGACAGTGCTAATTTACTTCGGCAGAGAGATTCGCCACGGTTACTTTTTAACCTAAACCAAATAGGCCTTATGCATTTCTGAAAAAATCAGCGGTCTCTTGTTTGTGCCTGGCATGGAGGAAATAACGAGAAATGTGGCGCAGAGTCAGCTTATGTGTAATATCTATCATATATTTCCTCTGACATATAATATAAAACTCCAAAGAAGTAAAGATGCTATATCTTTTTCCAAAAGAGCAAGAACATTTCAAGAAACATTTTTTGTTCAAAAATATATTATCTCGACCCCTGATAATTACTCAATCTGAGACCTAAGGCAATGACGATTAATTTGAACTTTTATGACCAATCAGCGATGATTCTGATTCCCATCTCCTCGTAAAGTGCATTTGTATTAGACATTCGTCATTGGTTTGGAAAATAAGCTAACCCTGATTACTGTCGGTGTCTACATCGAGTAAAATATAGATAAATACATGTACGTGGCACCCCTACCTGACTTTGAGATCAATGTAAAGCTGAAGCACCGTGTCTTTCCGAATGACCTCCAAGATCTTTTCTTGTTCCTCTGGTCCAAGCACGCTCAAATCAGGAGTCATAACCCCCAGGTTATTCAGAGCAAAAGCACCGCGAAAACTGGTATTTGACTCGGAAATATTTGAAATCACAGAAGTTCTCCTCGACCAAGATTCCTTGGCCTCTGGGACTTTGGCCGAACTCAAAGAAATGCTTTCAAAACTATCATTATTGTGAGCTGTCTGAGCCAAATTGTCCGCCAGGGTTGATGTTTTATCTTCTGATTCGATTGGTGTCAATATACCTTCGTCCAAGGATTGATTGTTGATTGCCTTGGGCGAAGAATGGTTTTCTTCCTGAAATATTGGGATGATTTCTTTTTGTTCATTCTCCGCTAGTATAGTACTGAAATTGTCCGACAAAAGGGAGGAATGGGCGGAGATTGAGGCGGAATACACAGGAATCGACATCGACGAGCAGATCGAGTCGGATGAACTGGAATGGAAGACCTGATCCCTTTGCATCACCTGGATGATTTGGTCTCGCTCTTCTGAGGAAAGGCCTTTCAGCATTGGGGCCAATCGATCCATGTCTGGGGAGACGCTTGGTATGTGTTCCTTCAAGTCTCCTCTCAAGCTCTCATTTCCTTCAGTCACCATTGTTTTACAGGATGCAATGCAGCATAAACCATAAGTCTTGGCTCTCCAGGGAGATCATGCAGGGGGTTCAAGATTTTTCATACGTCTCGTTATTTTTTTTTGTTTATTAAAAATTCAAGATAGAAATTTTCTTTCGAACATCAAACATGACATACAAGGTATGAATGGAGTGCAACTTTAAGTTGAGATCGAACCAAGAAAAAATTGCTGAGTCAACAATTTGAACTAGTTTGTCTTTTGTAGTTCAGATTTTAGAAAGACAGAACCCCTTACCAAAGTCAATCTTAGGGGGAAAAGGTGTGTGATTTCATTAAGATTTAAAAATCATTAAGATCGAAGCAAGGGCAAAAAAACTCTTTACTTTTTGGGAAGAACGCAAAATTGTTCATCAAAGCCAATATCGTATTACATTAAGAGGTAACCGAATCACAAGACTTATGGGATTTGTTAGTCCAAATAACGATTATCATAATGAGCTCATAAGTGATTCATGTCCTGATACAGTTATCCTCTTGTTGCCATTCAGATCAACCCACGAGAATTGAAGGAGGTCTTCCTTGTGTCTATGTATTTCCTCCAATCTTTGAACTCAAGGGCGGAATGAGAAGCGATATTTCCCACCTGCACCTATAACATTCTCAGACTCCGCCTTAAGCAATTAAACACCACTAGTGCACAATGATCACTGTCCTGAATTCAAATTGAGCAAATCGAATGCACCCCTCAAAATCACAGCCAGACTGTGGCATCCTTGATAACAGCCACACGTCTGTTGTCATTCGTAAGTGTCACTGAAGGTCACAATGGCATCAACAAGTGCTTTTCAGGCCTAACGAAAAAGCAAGCATACATGTGCTCGGGTTGGACTAAAAACACCAAGGTTAACCAAGGTAACCTTCATTGGAAACAGTTTGAGAGCTGAGAACATATCGAGTCAAGTAAAATGCTCATAAATCTGTTGCTTAATCAAACAAAGCCTTTTGAAACATTACTCTAAGGAAAGGGGTGACGCCATTGAAATCACATATGCCTCTGTCATGGAACAAGTGTTCCATGCGATTAGGCCAACTTGTAATGAATTCCCTATTTCTTCCAAGTGACGTTGTATTCTATTGCAGAAAAAGAGCACTGGAAGCACCAAAAGGCTCTGAATTTCTAGCTTCATACTATTATTTAAAGCTGACATTTACATTTCCTAATGGTAACGAAGAAAAACATTTTGCGTACTTTGTGCGGGTGTGCTACTTCGCTCAACTATTTGAAAAGAATATCCAGTCTCTTTATTTTCCATCGATAATTGTGCTATTTGTGTTTATCCAATTTGGCACAGCGTCATGATTTGGTCTCAGATAACAACAGGTCACAACGGTTCAATTCCTTGTCTAATAGCAGCGGACGAATGAATGGTGTACCCCAAGGGAGGATCCGCTACTTGAACAGTGAGGTTGCGAAGTAAACGCTCTTCAGCTTGAATAGAATATCTCTCGTCGTCGTCATTGGTCAAGTAAAGAAGTTCCAAGTTGAGCGAGGCCCACAAACCTTTAACCACCTCAGGGTTCAGTCGACCCACATTTACCTCGCATTCCCGCAAGCTAAGCATGTGGGATCGGTACAAGGTTCGAGAAGTGCGGCCCCCAGCTTCAACTGCAGAGACACTAAAAAGGTTGGGAACTTGCCGGGCCACGGCCTTTTTCCACTCTGGTTCGTCCTCAAGGCCGAGATACCACTTCTCGTCCAATTCAATGAGGTTCTCCTCCAACTCCTCCATGGATGAGAAAAAGCCCAAAAGCACTTGGTCCATGGCCAGTTTGAAGGCCGAACGAATCGATGGGATGATCACTTGGTCCAAGAAGGCTGGAGTTTCGTTCCGGATCCAATCAAGTTGAACTGATGTTGGGAAAACGGAGCCAAAAGCATTGACTGGCAAAGCTGGGCCTCCACTGGCTGCCAAAGCATTGGCATTACGACCAGAATACGGTCCATAGACTGTCAAGAAGGCATCTTTGATAACCTTTCTGTACATGTCGGTCAAGTCTTCGTCGACAAGGAGATCCTCTAGCTCTTGGTCTGTATCGTGATGTCCTTGATTTTCTAAGAAGGTCTTAAAGGTCCTCTTGAAAGCAAACACGAACCACTCCCTGGAAAAGTTGTTTTCCAGGATTTCCTCGTGAGTATTGAAGAACTCAGGGAGGTTCAGCCAATGCAAATCGGGTGCCAACCTGGAGGCCATGAAGGTTTTGAAGGTCCTTTGATCCGGCTTTGGGCTGGCAAAGGTTAACTCCTTGGTCAAGGGCTCACGTCGCTGAGCTTGTGGGGTCTTTTCTAACACTCCTCCCGGTAAATAGATGTTATCCAACTTTTTGGATAAGCTATCAAGGGAATCTGTTCTTTGAACATTTGTGGCGCTTGAGTGCCCAATATTAATGGGAGGTAGGAGTTTATTTCGTGGAAGAGATTTACCGTGAACGTCTTCTACGCCACTCTCGTAATCTCCGTCCACAATATCACTCATCTGATCGAAAATGGTCGAACCCGGTGTAGATATCCGGGGACCCAAATTAGGATTGCCCATAGTCGTGGTTTGAGCCCATTGGAGTTGTTCCGTCGTGGATTCTGAGCTTGGCCATTCATCAAGGTCTATCTCGTTCACACTGTCGCTTGATATTGGGTCTGGATCTTGAAGTTGAGCCAACTGGATGACGTGGTCCGCTGTGGTATCGATCTCTTCGGAGGATTGTGTAATTTGCATTGGAACAATACAGGATTTCTTGTGTTTGGCCTTGATGATCCATTTGAACAAGTACCAAACCAAAGTCTGGAGATACGTCTTGCAGATCAAACCCAATGTGTCTTGAGATTCGATGATCCCAGTCAAGACATTTCTTGTATCTGAATACATCAAGACAGGGAGGCTCACTAATGGTGTCACGGTGTGGAACATAAACCGGTTCATAGAAGCCTGCTTCTCAAACGTGTCCAAGAAGATATCGTCCAATCTAGTGGCTTCTAGACTGTGACAACTTGTCTCCTGCAATTCCATACCTTTGGCGCCATAATAGAAGTAATTGTTTCCTTTTTCTAACACTTGAATCCACACAAGCCTGTCTTCATGGCGGACAATCAAATAACTTCCCACGTGAAGCACGCCCAAACGACCGGCCCGATTAGCCCGATGAACGGCTGGAATCAAGGATGGGATCATTTGTTGATAATAAACTGAATCCTCACTGCAATTGGCCTGTGATCCAATCGGTCCAGGCCAGAACTTTATGGGTCTCGGAAACGCTATGAAGAATATTGGTAGTGTGAAGGACGCCAACAAGGGAGCTGATATTAGTGATGAGATGAGTATAAATCCTAACACAACGGGAAAAAATAGAATATTGAGTTGAAACAGACAACCGGCATATGACCTCTTGCTGGCCCGATCCTCCAAGGACGACACGGTTAGGCTGATGACAAAATAAAGTTTTTCGACGAACTGTTTGATCCTATCTCGGAGAAAGCCAAAGGCCAAAAGCTGGACACCCCTGGACAACTCATTGACAAAAAATCCGACGGAGCCAGATTGCTGGGCCAACGGGTAATTGATGAGAAGGAAAAGGTTCAGCATTCCTACCTCTATGAGGGCAGCCTCAGAGTTCTGCCAGATCCAGCGCATGATTCGGATTAAGGCCAAGATCTCGAACCACTTGGGCAAGGGATCCAGGAACAAGATTGAATCCTCGAGGACAAGGTTCTTCACGTAGCAGGATAGTAAGATTGGTGATCCAAAATGGATGATTAATGACCGGAAGCAGATCCACACCATGTTGGGGAGAGTGTCCACTTGGCTAGAGTAACAAGGGCTCCGGACACACCCAAACAAACTATACACCTTTTGGATTTCATTGGTGATCTTCAGGAATAGATATAAGCCCACGCAAATCCAACCAAGTACAACCACATGAACCGAAAAGGTTCGGTTTATCCTCAACTGTGATGTTGTACCATTTCCGCTTTTGGTCTCATTAGAGGCAGGCGACCCCGTTTCGAGGAATTCTCCTTCAGAGGATTGCTGCTGATAAGGCTGGTATGGGTACCAGATCAATATTGCTATCGTTATGGTGAGAAATATCAAGTGGATGAAGAACTCTTTCACGGTTTGGGCAATTTTTGAGAAAGGCACTTTATTGCTATGTTTCCTGGACGTTTTTGATCGGCTCACATGATACCGGTGTTGGCTTGAGTTGAGATGGGTATCGACTTTCGACTTCCGCCACAGTTTGAGAAATAGCCGATCCAAGATGCCAACAAGATCCAGACTCAGGATATATCCACAGACGCCAGCTATAGTTACCAGACTGGCGATTGATCCGGGTTCCAAAGCACCAAAGGCAAAGAAGAGCCCGAATTGAATCACAGACAAGCTCAAGTAAATAGAAAACCGTAATGGATTATAGGAGGCAGATCCTCCCAGGACAAATATTTCCAGCTGTTCACCAAACCAAAATATGAATGCCTCAACATTCGGAAAGAGGCCCAAGAACCACAGCAAAGGCATTGCTGCGAGCATGATGTGAGACACATAGTTGAGCCCAATCCACGGCTCAGATCCGTACCAATAGCGGTCGATCCCGCCAAAAGGGCCATTTTCCACCAAGTAATCGAGAATGATTTGAGGTAAGATGAGAAACAGGACGTGGAACGGCCGGGACAGACATCCAATTTCGTAGATTTCCAAGGCCCGGAAAGTCGCAATCTCTGGAGGTGGATTAGTCAAAAGCCCGTATAAAGCGTTCACTATTGCAAACCATCCGAAAATGATGATAAGCACAGAACGATGAGTTCCCTCGAAAATATCCTGGACGTTGCCCAGTCTTAAAAAGTATAACCCAAGGCCAGTGGTGAGCCCGCCCAATAAAGGGTGAAAAAATATGTTAAACCGGTATTTCTTCTTGGGAATGAGGAACTTCCAACAAGCTAGTCCACAACAACCATCCAGCACCACTCTATCCTCGTCTTCCATGAAGTCAAATTTTGGGCGGGAGGACTGGGTTTGACCCAAAGGGTCAACAACTTCTGAAACTGCATTTCCTCGGGCAGCTTCTGCTCGTTTCTCAATGAAATGCGCTAAAGCCTGCAATATGATTCCATACAGAAAGATAGCCGTTCCACATATCACATAGGCGATGGCACGCCCCCAGCCTGAATGTTGCCAGTCTCTAAATATGTAAAACACGCTTATGGCCACAGATGGAATGATGAAAAGCACTATTTGTCCCACCACTCCATACCAGGGGCACCCGGTCAAACGGAGTCCCCCGGTAAACGTCTGGAGGAGGCGGTTCCGAACAAATGTTCGTTTGTAGTCGTTCAATAGGGGAACGTCCGTAGACATTATTTCCCCACCGAGTTAACTGGGCTCAGTCATGCCTGAGAATGAATTCTGGTTTT
This sequence comes from Tigriopus californicus, assembly GCF_007210705.1. Classification (NCBI taxonomy): domain Eukaryota; kingdom Metazoa; phylum Arthropoda; class Copepoda; order Harpacticoida; family Harpacticidae; genus Tigriopus; species Tigriopus californicus. The sequence continues at coordinate 12,860,901 of NC_081444.1, read as the reverse complement.
GTCAAGCAGGTAATAGAGTGGATCGTTCCAAACGAGGGAAAGTTGATGGTCCATGGAGCTCCTTTTTAAGTACCTGCATATGAAGCTACTTGCGAGCCCCTGGGGGAATGAACCAAGCGCAATGTCCTAACACTGACCTTGGCATTCTCAATGGATTTGGAATGCAAGCCGCAGAGCGTGTTCCATCTCATGGCGTACAGTACATGAGCGTGTAATCATTGCCCACCACAGTGGTGCGTGTTGCCCCGGAATCAATGTCACAATGCTTTCGATGAAGTCAGGGGCTTGAGGGCCAAAACTTGAGCTTGACTTCAGAAACACCCCTGGATTATGACGAAGGTGTAATTACCTTTTTGATTGCCTAAGGAGGTTGTTTTTCTTGCACTTCTTCGAAAATATATAATTAAATAAACATATCCATGTGCTGCAACACTAAATTTTGATTAGTATTGAAGTGGTTGGTGATCCAGTGGGTCTCTTTGGCACACCATTTGCCATCAAATCTTCCGGGCAGTAATAATAAAATTACAGCAATTCGTTCCTTTTTTTAAATAAGGTGTTGTAAATCCATTAGATTTCATAAAAGGGAAATTACAACGACCCCTATAATTTCGGTTTTTTAATATTGAATTATATAGAATTTTGAATTTCATCATAGCTTTGAACTGTGTTGTTTGCTTTGCTTCATAGTTTGCAGGACATGAATTACTAAAACTAGTTTTAGTCGCCTCAATTGAATAACAATATAATAAAAAAAAGCTGATTTTAACAGGGAAGCTTTAACCAGTTGAAAATGTTTGATTTTCCTCATGACTTTTTGTCCTATCGTCGCAAACCTTCAACTGAGTTAATGGATTCAACGGTAAGCCACAACTCTTGTCGGTTATTTGATACTTCTTTTACTTTCTGCCCAATATTTGTCCGATGGTTTGCATGTAGCAGATCTACATTTGACATATTTCGGCAACAGACACCCCTTTTATTTGTAAGGTAAGTAGTTGGGCCATGATAAAGCAAAGTCCTGAAATTTTACAAACCCGAGAATCAAAAGATAAGAAACAAAAGGAAACGTTTTTCGTCTTGAACTGGTGGGAATCGCATTCCCAGTAGTGGGAAGGAAGTCCGCAAATATAGAACCGATCTCCAATGGACCCGACAGTCCCTATTGGAAACTTGTATGTCTTGGCTAACCTCTGTCCCTAGTACCCCAAATAAAATAAAAAATAGTGCGAATACACGACATTTGGCAATTGAATGGTGAAGAATATATTTCAAAATTGACAAGCCTTACCACAGGAGACAAACATCCGATGCGAAACCGGGCAGATCGCCTTTTCTTTTCACCTCATCATAATTCACCTTTGACGTAGATCCGGCCTTGACAATATTTTTTCTCTCAATTTTATTGTGTTATAGGGGATTCTAGAATCTCATGGTATCGTTAATGGGCTCGTTTCTTCATTTGGTTTCGGACGTAGGTGGCCATCTTCTCGTTCAAGCCCAATTTCTCCCATTCTTGATCAAAGTTTGAGAAATTTCCGTACCCACCAACGTAGCCATTGAGTCTGCAGGCCACATGGGACTCATTTAAGTCCTCGCCAGGATCCACGTCCAAGGCCGTCAACAACCAAGGATGTTGTTGAAGCAAGTACTTCTGATGGTAACTAGAAAATGAGACCGCAAATGGATTACGGTGCTGCTTTCACTGGGTTATTGGAGGTTGTTCTGGCAAATTGATTTAAAAAAAATGATGATTAAAACTCCATTGTAATCCGCTATATCCTCTATTGAATTTATGTGCATTTCGATTCTAACAAGCCATTCTTGGACAACAGCTGAGTTGGGATTTTGTTGGACGAATTTTCAAACTTATTAATAGACCTCAATAAAAGATTAAAACTAGATTTCAGAAGAGTATCAATCCGTATAATACAATATAATATATATATATTATCTATTTTTCGAGGCCTACTTAATACCTCTTGCTTCTCATCTTGGTTATTATTCGTCTAAGAAAAGCCCAAATGAACAAAAAACAATAAATCTTTTCAAATAAAAAAATCATGATAACAAAAGGCACAATTTCCTTAAAGAAACGGATTCCTCTTATTGACAAATTACGTAAAAACCGACGATAAAAGTAGAAACAAGACAATATCAGCTTTTTTCACAAACTAATCCTTCTTTAGCTCATAGAATCATACTTACTCCTCAGCGATGTAAAATTCGCCCACGGGCATAACCTTGGTGCTGATCTTGCCATTACGTTTCTGATTTTCACGGGCTAAACTTTCCTCAGCCAGACTTTTTTGTTCCTCGTCCCGATAAAAAATAGCGGACATATATTGGCGAGTGCATCTTGAAGTTGGATCATGGTTCTTCCAGAACATTTCAAGCATCTTCTCAAAACTTGTCACATTGGGATCGAAATCCACGTCAATGGTTTCGGTATGGTCGCCTAAGTTATAATAGGACGGGTTGACTTTCGTCCCACCCGCATAACCCACCCGTGTTCGGACGACCCCAGGGGCACATCCAAACAGGGCTTCGGGAAACCAAAATCAGGACATCCCGAAGGTGGCCTTTTTAGTGGCCACATCCGGATTCAAAAGTGGCATCGCTGGAGTTCCCAAATCACGAACCTGAAAAGACAGGTCAGAAATTGTTATACACCCATCCAGTTCCAGCCAGACTTCATAGAACAGAAAGGCTCAAACGTATGAGGATTATATGATATCTTAGAAAACGTCACTATTGGGAGAAATATTTGGTGTTGGTGGGTGAAACAAATTATCAGAAGCAATTGAGGAACCTCTTTTGAAGCCATGGACAGTAGACGAAATACCTTTAGCTTGTACAAGCAACTTAAAGGATCATTAAGTGGATCTTTGGAAACGTATGGAATGTATCCTTCCTCAAACGATTCCATAGCGAAAAAACTATGCCAGTCATCAGTTATGAAATCATTTGGAGTCGAGCCAAGTAGATGAAAAGTCCCAAGCTAGGAAATATCAATACTTACTCCGCCGGTTCTAATGGTATTGCCGATTTGTCGAAGGATATTCATTCACCTGGCACACCCACCCTCTTTATGATTGCTGGACAAGAGTGCACGTTCAGAGTGAGGCTGATTGCACTTCTGGGATTGTTTGGTAACCTTGGTGCTTATTGTATGTATGTAATAAGTAAGTGCATTGAACTCTCAACAGAGGACTCTGCTAGCAATGATCGAATACCAGACGTTTTTTCAAAACGTTGAATATGGTCACTTTTCCTGGGGGATTTAGCTTCAACTTTCTCTGTGATGAAACGTTGAACTAGAAAAACTTGTTCAATCACATTGTAATTTTATAATTGGCGGCCTTCTTTACATATTTTAATCGAAAAAATGAATGCTCAAATTCATAGAAAGTCATGTCAGACAAACGAAATAATGAGAATGGTCGGGTTTCGTATGTTTCTAGCTCTTGGGCTCCCTGACAGATGCCACTTTGGCCGAAATCAAAATAGTAATGTTCTAAAGCACTACATTACAGGTTGATGGCATATGACGCAAGCGCTACCTAGCTGGGCTGACATCATCAAAAGACCCTGATATAAAAAAATTGTTTTCAACTTTTGAATGAATCATTTGACTATTTTTATTTTAATGGACTGCTTCAATACTAAAAATATTATGCGATCTTTTATGATAGTCACAAAGAAACAACCCCATCAACATTAGGTGGTTTATCACTTTCGAAATCCCGGGACTTTTGAATCTAGTTTTGGCATTGGTAAAGGCACAATACTTTCTGATGGTTTTTTTCTTGTTTTGGGGTTTCAAGGACTTTACAAACTGCTTCAAGGAATGTTATGCCCAGTAATATTGAAAAAAAAGATTATGATTCGTCTCATTGTTTACAATTAATCTTTGTACAATATTTGAAGTTGACTAACTGCCAACAAACAATGAAGGGGCCCAAGAAACTAGGCAGAGAGGAGGACTTCATTACTACTAGCTTAGATTCCAAAATATCACGGTTTGAGTCACAATCCATTGATTTGACACCACTTTGTTCTTTAGTAAAGGACACAAAAATGATTTAATGTACACGGTGTTCAAAAAGCCCTTTAAGTTTCCAGAGAAATTCTCACACACATCGTGGCATTTTTCTACCACAAAAAGTCATAGTGGAACATATTTGATTTTATTGCTTTATGGAGTTCTAGCTCACAGTTTTTGAAAGTTCGTTTTAGGACCGTTCAAAAGACATTTAGTTGAGAAAAATTTCACAAATATCAATGAAGTCTTAAAGAAGCTATTTTTAATCAAATTCAACAAAGTCTTCAAGAAACGACAAAATCTATAACATTGTCTGTTGTATGTATTGTCTTCAGAATTCAAGTGAATTCCCAGGTCTTTGATTTCAGAAAACGTTCCCACAAACATTGATATACAAAAATTAATAATTTGCAATCCATTTTGTGGGGATAAGGTGTAAATAGAACAAGGTTCTTTATCGGCATAATTGAAATGAAAGTATTTGGGGTAGGGTTGATAAACCTTCTCTGACAAAAAATGTTTCAACCGCAATCCTACAGCTATCATTGAAAATATTGTTGAAAATCTTCGCCAACATAGGATCAAATCTTGAAATGCAATAACACTCATTTTTTGGATCATTTCAGGTTCCAGATTGACATTCATATTTCCTTGTTTCAACCACCTCTGCAGGGTCCGAATTGCTGGCCATGGCTGACGGCCTTGACTCTGCAAGAACTCATAACCTGTAGCTCCACAAATCAATTTGATCTGAAGAGCCTTTCCCACAGTCTCATCTGACCATTGGTATCCTCGGGGTTCCTGGCCTTACAAAACTGCTATATGATCTTCATTGAAAATGTGTTCGACACTTTCTTTGATAGAACTAATAGCCTCTTCAATTTTAGTCACTTTCAGATTAAGCTTCACAATTTGTTGATTCTTGGATAACTCAGCAACTTGAGGAGCAGAGTTAATGGCTGATAACTTGGCCACTTTTGCCACAAATTTGTTTTATTCCTCTTTTGGCAAAGACAAGATCAAGCCATCTGTTTGAGTTGATTTGGTTTTGGTTTTCAGGATAGAGAATGTACCTCGATCTTGCCATGTTCAGTCTCTAGGCAGTACTGACGAATCTTTTGGAATTCATCAATAAATGTATTCTAGATCTTTTCTGCTTTTGGTTGAACTGAAATTGGATCATTGCTTGAGACCCATTCCAGCAAATGTCTGGTCTTTCTTGACTTCTTTGATTTGGACTTTTAAAATCAGAAAACTTGGATGGAACCACGTTTGGTTTTAATTGTTGCCTTTGACCTGGCGGTTTGAGTAAGTCAGAATCTTGGAAGTGGTCCTTACAAAGTCGACTGGCTTAAGTTGGATTAAAGTTGTCCCAGTTCAACGCTTTCAACTAGAGTTCAAGGAGCTGTGGATTCTTTGGAAATGAATATAGCTTCCTTGAACCACCGCTGCGATTTGTACAGTGCACACTTGAACAGGCTGGCATCGTGGCTTGTGATTCCAGTAAAAAAACAACACACCGAAAAAATAACACATTTGTAAAAGACTGACATTTGCTTTGGGTACCTCAATCACGTTTGTTTATATTTTTGGCTACGGCGACTACATGGTTAGTTCAGTAAAACGACACCTGAAACATCTTTAGACCTCTTGAGCCTTTCAAACCTCCTACTGAACTATGGTCTCACACATAACTAGAGTTAGAATAGTAAAAAAACTTGGGCTTTTTATAAACGCAATCTGATACAAAAAAAACCTTCTTTTGCATGCAAGCAGTCTCTTCAAGACAAAAAGGTGCACTTTTTGTAGAAAATCAAGTCCCAAAACCAGTGTCATTGATATCCTGAGAGTCTTTTGACCACACTAAGCGCAAGTATTGGTTGACCGAACTTTGAAAATATTTCTTTGAATCGGGGAAAGTTTGAATGAAATTGATTGTTGATGGAAATTCCAAACTTTCGCCAGCAAAGTACTGAAATTCAGTATGAAATCCTTAAGAAATTTGCTGACTTCCCCGAAAATTGAAGAGAAAGCCGAAATACCTTGGGTTTAATACAATTCACGAGTCAAACTTCTTTCTATCCATTATCAACAGTGTACCTGGGTTTAACCATGGTTTAACTTACGATAGATCTGGTCAGCCTGAGTTCGGCCTTAAAATTGCGAATTTGGTCATGGGAGCTATTTGAGGCTGATTTGGCTGATTGAATGTCGTCCCTCTTTAATCTAGCGCTTTGTCTGGGGATAAAAGTCAACTGAGCTTGCTTTCCCTTTGATTTAGACAGTGCTGCGAATTGCTCTTGCCTGAAGCCAAAGGAATGATCACCAAGCTCTGCCCTGAAACAAATTTGCTCATGAGTACGGACAGGAATACGAAAATTTCAAAATATTTTGTGTTTTACGAATGAGGAACGGGTTTTCAGACATGGTTGAGTTTCAGTATTTTTCGAACTGACTTACTCATTTTTATGTTTTCTTGCATAACAATCATTCTAAAGGTATTGTTTAAGGTCAATGATTGTTGGAGTTCATGAAGTGCATTGAATACAAAATTTGGTGCAAAAAAGTCAATCAATAAATTTGGTAAGCTAAAGACCGGGTGATGTGAACAAATTCATCAACAAATTGAAACGTTATAAGCGTAGCAAATCCAGAGCAAGCTTGAACTGTATCAAATAAATTGGTACTTTTGTCTTAATTCATTGCCAAATCAGCGGTGTAGTTTATCTAGCTCTGACCTTTGTGTTTGTATATGGAGGTTATACAGGGTGAAAATCCACTCACCATTTTAAAAGACTCCGTTTTATTCTAGGCGGTGCAATTAAACATTAACTTCAAGTAAGTGCTTTAAAAAGGGCAATTTAGGCTGCTTTACGCAGAATGATGCCTGTGGATTCAGTGTTGGGATTGAAAATCCTAGATGTTTTTAACTATAAACCAGATGACTCAAAGAAACTGCAAAAAAGGGTTCAAAAATTACAAAGACCCAAATGCTGAAAGATTAGTGCCTTGAAATCATAGTTCGTTACTAATTTCGGTACTAAGATGTTGACATTTTGCTTGATTTTTCCTGCGCCAAATAATTCTTCTTCTACGTAATACAACAAAATTAATTTTGACTCCATAAGGTAAAGAAATGAATAATTATTCCAATTGTTGCCCAACACCTTCAAGCCGACGAGAATCCAAGTTAGTTTGAACAAGGAAGTCCTGATCTGTGACCAAATTTCCTGATTAACCCCATTTTCAAGGGCTTGCCAGATCTGCCAACTCTATTTATCATGATAATATTATATGAGTTTAGAGCTAACCAAGAAATGCCACCTCGTTTCATTTTGAATTGTTGGGGATTCCATAAGGAGTCTGCAAAAAACAACTAAAATACGCATTTATTAAAGCCATCCAGTAATGAATAGGTCCATTTCAGTTTTTGACGAGGATTGGCGGGGGACCGAATAACTCACTTTGGCTAAAGAAACAGGAACTGGTTCCTATGTTGAATCAAGGAACGAGAAAAGTTCAACAAAATTCAAATATTCAACACTGTAACCCTGGATTAAAACATTGTTGAAATGTGATAAATTAAACCGATCCTGTTTTGATTGCCGAATTCACCCTTTGATGGCTCACAAAAATAGAGAGAAATCCTCCTCTGTAAAAAAGTTTCTCGTGTTGATGAATAGGCTATAGAGCTCAAGCTTGTCATGAATAAATATGCCAATTATTACTCTTCAACGTTTTTGTTCAAATCCTAAGAAAATTAGACACATGTTGGAAAAATATTGTTTAATAAATAATACCTAGTTTTCAAGGAATTATCTAAGCAAATTGAAATCAATATAATAAAAAAATCAGTAACATTATGATAACAACAAACAATCAGAATTTTCCCACGATGCCATGTGTGTTTTAATATTGTTTCTACCCAAAAACATCAAGGCTCTACTTTAAATATCTCTACGATTTTGAAAGATCTGGTGCTCAAATGATTTTATATGTGTTTTAAGTTGAAAAAAGTCAGAAAAGATTACTTTATTATTTTTCATTTTTGCCAACCATGAGAAGAAACACCATGCGAGAAGATTTGAGAATCGATCGCAAGCGCATAAAGATTATCAATCCACGATGTCCCAAGATGCCTAGTCGAATTAATAATCAAGGTCTTTCTTGGGTCTGAGTCAGACACCACATCATCTCTCTGGCCAATAATGATTTCAAGTTTTGGCATGCCTGAATTCTCCTTTATCTGCATCAAATTACCCAAGCTCAGCTTCTGCCATCTGTGACGACTTAGTGAGTATTATTTGAATTATGGGCGACAATAACCAGAACAACGGCGACGGACATCGGGGCCGAGGGGGTCCCCGGGGAGGCCACGGTGGTGGAGGCCACGGTCGTGGAGGCCGTGGTGGACCACCTAGAAGCGGCCCTATGGGGCGAGGTGGCGGTGGAGGAGGTGAGTTTTGGCCAATCCTCCATTTTGGTAGGAACAAAAGAAATAGGATTCTTAAGTAGATGATAAACACGATCCTTTGTGTGGTTATCTTTTAATTGCTGAAGTTTGGATGGGAAATCCCTCCCAAGTTTTAATGGAGAAGATTTGACATCTAAGATTGGGTTCAAGTCAGGCAGAAATGTGTGCCAGAATTGGCTCATGGGCAGCCAGTCAGTCAGCCAGCCAGCCAGCCACAACCAACTTGAATGCTGTTTTAGAGAAATAGAACGAGGAAAGACGTTTGAAATTGTAGTCTCTATAAATATTGTTATTGGTCGGTTAGTTTCAATCTTGAAACAGTTTGTTTTCGACTCTTACGACATGATAAGTTGGGTGAGACATGGAAGAGTCAAACGGCAAGTCAGAAAATAACTAACCGAAACAGTCAGAGCCGAGCTCAGCAAATGCTAGAAAAGAACAGTTCGATTTTGGGTCGTTCTTGTTGCCATTTTTCTGTTTTTGAACGGAGAAATGAATTCCAATCTCTTTGTTGGTGCTGAGGGCACACACAATATTGGCTTTTGTATTTGGAGCATATCGACATAATTTGCAAAGTCCGTCAAATCATCTTGGTTTTTCGAATGAACACTGCCTAGTGTAATTTTAATTCCTCGGGACCATCGATCCGATCAACTGGCAAAATTGCCCCGACCAACGGGAAAACTATTCTTTGAACCTTGGTGTACGATGTGCATACATGCATAGCATATGCTATAGTGATACTTGGAAGTCAGAGGACTTTGAGCTTAATCAGAACATTTCGATCGATTGGTATAGATAAGTAACAACGATTCATAGAAGGCTCATTTGAATCCCTTGCACAATGAAAACACACCTATTACCATTTTGGTCCTGGGAATAAAATAAACAAAAGCATAAGAACGGCCGCCAGGCTCATCCATATTTTGACCAGGTGACAGTAGTAGTAGTAGTAGTAACAATTGAGCAACAAAAATGTGCATAATTTAGGCAGCTAAAATCGTAAAGGTATTATAATAGATTTTCTAGTTCATTTCAGATTCAAGGCGGTGGGTGCAACTAAGCAATAATAGTTGCATTAACAGTTTGCCATCCAATCAAATAGTTATCGATTTCATTACGAGCATTATTCTTATTGCTCCTGAACCCTTGTCGACATTTAAGTATGCTGTGTTGCTTTTAAACACGAATAGTCACTCGCTTCTGCATTCAGGCTGCGACTGCAACACGTCAAAGGCAACTTATTCGGGCATTCGTGCCCTTCTACAGTTATTATTAATATTGAATACGTTGCTGAAACAACATTTCAATGCCACAACTCTCGAACGTGAGCATGCGTTTTCCTGAAGACTTGCCCATATTTTTTAGATCTTACCAAGCTCTATAAAGGCTTAATGTAATCAAGGCTTACCGATTTTACTCTTTAGAAACATTGCCTTTTTTAATCTATCTGATATATTTTTGTGTGTTAAAAAATTCTTTTCAGCATCGATTCTTGAGCTAGCATGGTCAAAAAGTGTAACAATTCACAGGGGCCCAAAATAACTGACCAAGCTCAAGCTTGTCATACATTATTTAGTTGCCTCAAAACTTATAGGGGTGTCTATGACTAGAGTGGCAAAATCTAGAGACTTTTTGCTGAGCAAACAAAAACACAGACTCGCGGCCTTTGAGTCTTCCTGAGCAAAAAATATTCTAGAGTTCACGGATGATTAATCTGAACGAGCCATCAAAAGACTCTTTTTCATGTCATATGCTTGACTGAGTCGTATAACCCTTGATTTGTCCAAAGATAATGCTGCTAGAAGCCTTTTCCTGCTTAACGACGATCTCACGATGAGTACCTTTCATGGTTACGTGAGGTCCAAAACCTCCTTACAAATACTGAACAAGTTAAGAGGTCACTGACCTGTGGTACTTTTCTCTCAAAGCTCTTTCTATGAACGCCATTTTTTTTTACTTTGATGATCCGGCCTTGGCACTAGGGTTGATAGGAAAGTAACGATTCGCAATCGCTTTTAACGCGGTTCTTTTCTGTGGACGAGAATGTGTCTTGTCTTCAGTTTACCACAACCATAACATCCCTTTTGAAAGAAGGAAAGACCGTGTCAGCCAATATCATACTTAGGCTCGCTCGGCTTGGCCTCTCGGAGACAAATCGTATCTACTTCTTGAATACTATTCCGCACACTCTTGCCATACCAATAGTTTGCTTCACTTTGCGCCGATAGTTTCGAATTTGAATCATTCTTTTGATCTGTTAGCTCATGGGTCCCTGGTTGAGCGGTGTAGGATCATCTCTGATATTGACCATGCTTGGACATATTTGTATAACCACACTCTTAACGGTACTACATAACCAGTTTGAACTGGAGTGTGCTTTCGTTAAGGGATTCCCTTGAAACGATCATTGATTACAGGTGGCGGCCGGGGCGGGCCACGAGGAAGCGGAGGCGGTTCCCGGGGTGGGGGCCGTGGTGGTTTCCAAGGGATGAACAACCGAGACCGAGTCTTGGACAGACTCGAACAGATTCAAGGCCCTACCTTAGAATTACCGGCGCTTGAAATGACTGAAAAAAGATTCGGGGGTAGGGCTCGGCTATACATAGGCAATCTCACTCCGGATACAACCGAAGAGCAACTGAAAGAGCTGTTGTCACAACACGGCGAAGTAGGCGAAATTTTCTACAACAATGAAAAACACTTTGCTTTTGCTAAATTGGCTACTCGAAGCGAAGCTGAAACTGCCAAGCGTGAGTTAGATGGAAAAATGAAGAACAACCGTGCTCTGAAAGTTCGTTTCGCACCTCCTCCTGGAGCCGTCAAGGTGATCAATCTTGGTCCTTGGGTTTCCAATGAGCTCCTTCACCGAGCTTTTTCCATTTTTGGAGACATTGAGCGCTGCGTGGTCATGGTTGACGAACGTGGCAGGGCAAAAGGTGAAGGTGTCGTTGAGTTTGAACGCAAAAGCTCTGGCCTCGAAGCCGTCAAGCGTTGTACCGAAAGCTGCTATTTCTTGACCTCGTCCCTGAGGCCAGTTATTGCAGAGATGTTGGAGGAGGTCGAGGATGAAGATGGCCTCCAAGAAAAGATGTTACCCAAGCGCAATCCGGATTTTAAAGTTGAACGAGAGGTGGGTTAGAGTGCTTGGATTTCAGCCAAGATAAAATCCCTTTAGGGGATTTCATGCATTTTAAGCTATGAAACATCCAACCTCTTTAGTTTATGAGAGCCCTCAAACTTGCATCGAAATCTTACATTCAAATACGCATAGGTTCCTTCTCCTTGAACCAATTACTCCAATCTTATGAAAAGTTGAATTCCAGAACTTCCTGTCGTTTATTAATTTATTCTAAAGGAACGTCACAAGTAACTTTTAACCAACAGAGTGGGCTTTGCCTGCCCCAACATGAGATAGCTTAATTTTCCGTATTTCTATTAAGTTCCTTATCTGTATCGAAGGGCCAAAGAATGCGCCATATTTGATGAATTTGGGACAAAACATTTTAACCAAAAAATGCCGAAAGTTTTACCCCAAGAGGGGACTGAGCTGAAAGGAAAAGGAACGCCTTTTGCCAAAGAAAACCAATACGGAATATTTGGGTCTTCACTAGCCCCCGTCAAAATATGTTGATTTCACGTCGAGCAGAAATTGCGGAAGTTTGACGGTTCAGATGTGTGAAAGGGCTGAACCTGAACCGAGCGAGGCATTGAGAAAAACCTGTTAGTGCCACCATCTCCAATTTCTGCTCGACAAACGAACAATATTTATTGTCCGAGTCGAATGATCACCTAATTTTGATTTGACCAAAACTTTGTCTTCTGACCTCACTTTTTTTTATGCTTTTCGCGACTGATGAAAATGTTAACTGGGTTCAACATTTTTGCCGCGTATGCGTTTGTTGGTTTTGTGACAAGTTACTCGAACCTTCTTTTGGAAATATCGGTGTCTGCAGCAATATCTTATGTCGGCTTTGTCAACCAAATGTGAAACATAAGCTTCAGGTTGAAAGCGACACATTAACCAAGGCTGCAGAATATTTGTAACATCAATATTAAATGGACAAAACCAAGTTGACTTAGTCCAGGGTGCCAACAAGGAAAAGACCTAATTAGAACCACATTAGGTCCATCCAGAAGAACTTGCCGCTCAATTTCGCAAAAGTCTTCGAACATAAATTGCATCTAAACCCAAAGGCAAAACTGCTCACTCCTTACGTTGTTTCTCTCTCAAGATTTCAATTTTGCGTGACTGTTTTCTGGCCTTAATGCTTGTTAGAGATCACTTTAACAAGGAAAGAGGGCAAAATTCTTCTCTTGTGTTCAACTTAACTTAAAATATCGAAAATTTGCCAAGCAACTCGTTACAGATTACTTATGCAGTTGATACTTTATTTATTTTTATACACAGCTTCTATTTTAAGTTTTGACTGATTTGCTTGACTGATATACCATTCCCGGTGGCGAAGCCACTTGGATTGTGCATGCAAAATTCAATCCTGTCTCCTTCTAGTGGATTTACGCATTGAATTTTGATACGAATGTTCGATCGAGTTTTTTCGAATGGAAAAGGTGAAATTGTCGTCATTCCTGGCCACACGGTAAATCAAATCCGAATGTGACCATTTGATTTTTCAAGAGGGCTTCTCTTCTCTTTTAGTTGAGGTTGGATGTGTAGGACCATGTGAATGTGTTCATTTTAGCAAGGTTGATGTCGTTTGGATGAGACATTTTTGCCCATCCCTAACAGCTATTTTCTCTCTATTTACCTCCCAACCTTAGAACGGACCACGATTTGCTGCTCCGGCAAGCTTTGAATTTGAATATGGCCAGAAATGGAAAAGTCTTCATGAGATGAAGAAACAAAAGATAGAAGCCCTGGAGAGGGAAATGAAACTAGAAGAAGATAAACTCATTGCGCAGATGGAGTATGCTAGATATGAACATGAAACTGAGCAACTCAGAAACCAACTGCGTATGCGAGAGGCCAACCGCGATCAACAGAAATCTCATTGGGAGATGAAGGAACAAGAAATGTCAAATATGATTAGAGAGGAACAAGAGCGATTCAATGACACAGAGCAACGCCTCAAAGAGCAGATGAACCAACAAGATGACAACCTAAGACAAAGACATGAGGAGAACTCTCTATTTATGCAAGCCCAAGAGTTGAACAATATGCTGGATCAACAGGAGGCGAGAATGCAGGGTGGTGGTGGTGGCTTTGATGAAGGGCCCGGAGGTTTTCCCAAGGACTTTGGTCCCATGGGCGGACCACCAATGGGCGGATCATTGATGGGCGGGCCTCCAATGGGTGGCCCACCAATGGGACGCGGTGGTCATGGAGGGTTCAACAATTTCGGTCCCGGAGGACCGCGAGGCCATTTTATGCCTCGAGGACGTGGAGGCATGAATCGCGACTTTGGAGGTGGTCCTGATAATAAACGTCGGAGGTTTTGAAAATGTCCAATTGTTTCGGCTTTAGCAAGCTTCCAATGTACATAGTTACATATCTCGACATACTATTAATTGATATTTGTATTGTGTGTAATACCAAAATTGAAGGAATGTCCCAATTGTGACGGTTTTGTTGTACACCATTTGAAAGAAACCGAAAAAATGTTACAATAAAGTATTGAAGTTCTTTCTTGCAAAAGAAGGTCGACCACCATAGAGCATTGTCGTTAAATGCTAGAATGGTAGTGCACTATTACCCAAGTATTTTTAACCACGGTCTAGTTTCTAGAGTCTTCACTCATCTTCTCTGATTGAATCAATTGTTATGCCGAAAAACAATGCTTGGGCGAAAAAAGCAAAAAAACGCGGGTCCCGACAAGAGGACCGAAATCTAACAGGTAGTAAAACGACCTCTGGGGATTTTCATTTGATTTGATTTGCTAAGGAAATATCGTACTGAGTGCCAAATTTTACGGATTTCTACACCAAGTCTTATGTTTGTATATTTAGTCAAGTGTACATTCTTGGTTCCAGGACAAAGAAAAGTTGGTTCACAAAAGTATTCTATGTAAATAAAAAAATCAAATTGTCTTGAATCACTCAAGACAATAATAGTCTGAAGCTCGTCCTAGTACCGCTGAAACCCTTAATTAACTTTTGAATATTTCACAAATATAATCCATTTAGTCAATATCACTTAGTTTCTATAAAAATGTATTTATAAACCACAAGCTTGAACTAATAATTTGTAGTTAATGACGTTCCATATCGGTATCTTGCATTATTTTCAATTTATTTAATTCTCTTACACAGGATATGTGAGAAAAAACGAATTGCAATAGTGCGAGAAGGCCGTTTTCAAAGTTGTACGAAAGTGGGAGCATCAATAGATTTATACTTTTGCACTTAAAAAAAGTTTTTTTTTCTGCTCTTAATTCTCGGTTTTTTAAATCGATACAAGGGAATGAGATTCCATGCAAGTCATAGTGTGCCATAATTTATAATATGATAAAACATTTTTTTCTCGGTTTTTGTTCCTCAGACGTAAGGCTGGTTTTGGATCGCTACCAAGAAACGATCTAAGTCACGGTTAAGACTCAACTTTGTGTCATCTAATGCACAGAATCGTCGAAGAGAGCACCGCAGCAATTTATAAATGCTGGTGGTCGATTTCAAACAAAGGATGACTTTAAGCCCTTCATTAGCTTTGAATGTATCCATTGCGTTGTACATAAGGAGTGTTTCACATGAAATACCCTGTCTCTCGCTAACACTCAGTCTTACTCCCGGGTTAGGACACAGAGAATGAAGACTTTTAAAAGATTAGACAACGACGGTACCTATTCTGAATATCATATAATGATAAAGATGGCAACAGTAGATTTCACAAGGAAAATACTGCCCACATTGATATCAATTAAAGTTCCCCCTTGCTTCAAAACACCCTCAAAACAAAAAGTCGTTGCATCGAGTACATTTTTTTTTCATTTGAAGTCGGAAGAAAAACGTTAGTTGTATCTCAAGTGGAAAACCCTGAGGTGTTGATTGCGAATATTCCCTGTTCTTCTGATTAAGGCATTCAATAGGGTGCGTTATGGTTAAAATAGACCAATTTAAAATGAGTTTGCAGAAATGGCGTGATAATTCCATTTCTTGGAATCTCATCCATTTCCTCATATTCAGCATCATGGGGGAAGTAAAATCCATATCTGAAAAGATCGATCAAATCACACGGACAATGAATCCAAAGAGCTTTATCAATTTCATGAGAAATGAATTCAATGTCACTTATTTTTTTAATTATGTCATATTTTATGACGTTTAATGTCACAAGACAGATTAGGGGAAATTAGAGTGAAAGAAATCTGATTTCATACCCTTAAGAAAGAGTACGCTAACCGAGATGTACAAGTGTCCTCTCCATTAAACAATCTGTGCAAATGGTAAGGGCATTCAGCAGGTCTCATCCATTAAAGATTTAGGTGCAGTCCTCCAAGAAAATGGAAAGTTCGATTAGCATATCCAGTTGAAAGTTAGTAAAGCTTTTGAAACATGTGATTGGATATATCGTTTAGGTATCACGATACTAACTGTGTACAAGTCCAGTTCTTGAATATGCCTCGCCCGTTTGGGCTCCAATGACTTCAGCAGGTTTGCAAAAGGTCGAACAAGTCCAAAGATGTGTTTCACCAGGAACAACAATGGTATAAGAGAGTGCAAGTATTGGGGGGAGGCTGTAAAGGTTGGCACTTTACGGTATTCAAAGAAGGTACGAAAGGTATCTGATACTGTACGTTTTCAAAAGCATTCATGACCTTTGTCCCAACCCAGGTGTTAGGGTCAGAAGCCTAACGTGCATTTTGAGAGCACCTTTAAGTCCTCGAGAATCCAGGCTAGTTAAAACAATGAAGTCAAACTCTCTTCTTTCTCGGGCTCCTTCATTGTCCAATTTGCTGCCCTTAACTATTTGTAGGGCGTATGTAGCCGTTGATCCAGTAGCTGGATTGAAGTCAGACTTGGACAAGTTTTTGACTAAACTTCCCGATCAACCTTATATTCAAGGATTAGCCAAATCAGCCAACTCTAATACGTTGGTCGATCAAATAATACATAAGAATAAAAGTGAAGTAAAATGAATAAATTTCTCGTCTTTAACTGCTGGGATTCCAATCCCAGTAGCGGTAAGAAATCCGCAGAAAAATAGGATATTGAAAATATTGAACAGTTTTATAATAGTCTTCAGTTTAGATGACACCACAATTTTGCCTCCTTCCTTAAATATGACTCAGCAATGTAAAATGCTTCGTTGATAGTTAAAAGTAGTAACAAGTGCCTATCCCTTAAGCCGCCACTTACCATGAGTTAACAATTTTCATTCCAAAATGGCAATTCTTAGCTTTTCATTATTGAGTAATAATCATATTTTGGGTCAACCACAAGAGCAGAGAACCTTGAGGTGGAATCATTGGTTGCCAAATAACATGCAATGAATACTTCAATCAACATGGATTAGCTGAAAATGATGAAAGAAAAAGAGATAATGCAATAAAAAGGGACCCTCATGCAAAGAACATCATTTCATGTTATGCACTCTTTCACCACTAGAGGGCCAGGATTCCAGATTTCGACTCTCAACTCTGGGCCAATGAATGAATTTTTGGGGCTTCCACTGAGATATCAATTCTTGAAACTCCCTAAGTGTTGGCTTTTGTAAGCAAATTTCTGTCTTAGAAGTCAAGCTCAGATTTTCATGGATTATGATTTATGAGTGACTGACCATCTCGAATTGTTGTTGTCAAGTGCATTCTTACCTATATTGACTAAGGAACGTAAATTATCATCTCACCTCAAACTGTTGACAGAACTCATGGCAAAATGGAGACTGAATAACGTGTGTTCATGAGTAACAAGGAACATTCAATATTCCAACATCTAGAAATTCCATTCCCAGTGGCGGTAGGGAAATTCGCACAAACAGAATAAATAATAGGAAGAAAGATTCATGACTTCATGGCCTCTCATATAGGATTATTTGTTACCATAGTGATATCTCTGTCGCGGTCAATTGTTCCGATTACTTCATTAGTTTTGACAAACCTCTTGCATATCGCCTAATCTTATCATTTCTGAATTTTACAAGCACACACCATTTTGTGAACTTACTTTTCGTGTAGTAGGTGTCAGCTTGGATAAAATCACTTATTTTTACATAGTTATGACTTTTTCCACTAGGATCAGTGGACCCTTTTCGACCAAGCTCGATGATGTCAGGTGTACAGTAAGTATTAAAGTGCGATTGATCAGACGGAAGAGTTTGGGACTCAGAATGCTTAAAATCTGGGAGGTGGGAGCTCCTGAGATTTAAGCAAAGGAGGCGTTGAAATTCAAAGCCAAATGAGTGATTAGAGCTCGGACCTCGACGAAATGCGATTGGCTAGAAGTATGTGGAAGAGAAAAGACAGCTCCATTTTGAGGAGTGTCAAATTTGGTGGAAAAAAGATCGAAGGATCCTGGTTCTGATGTTAACATGATATGGTTGGAAACGCGAGGGTAAGCAACCTTAGGCTGTTTCAAGTCAAGTAAAACCGCACTGTGGAAGGGAGGTACAAAAGCGAAAGTGGCATTATCCTTTCACATGATTGTACTTATTAGACCTTCTGTGAAGTTGCAAAATTTCCTTCAGTATATTTCTCTTTTGGCTTTACCTTTTTTTCTTTCAAATTGCAAAAAATGTCTGTAATTGGTAGCTGTTTAAGACTGCAGTATCCAAATTCCATTTTTTGTTTAGTTGTTCGCAAATTCCGGAAAGTACAAAGGTCACTTTCACTATTCTAAAGATTTCTTAAATTTGGCATTTCTATGGAATTTAAGTGCATTTTGAGCCCTCTTTAAGTCAAAACTAAACTCAATCCTTCTAAAGTTTTTTTGTCCATAAATTTTTGCCTCCTAAGCGTTTAAAAACCAATGAGTTGAGGATTGTTTGAACAAATCTGGAGTCGGAAACATCTTGTAAGAACCAGATGATCCATTGGAGGCGGAACCACTACGGAGGCGGAGATGTGTCGGCCATGAAATATTGAAGCTCATAGCGATGCTCAATGAAGTCGAAAGCAAGCTCAGTTCTAAAGCTGAAAATATACGGATATGAATATTTTGGTGCAGTCGGAGGAGTCGTTATGCCGTAACAAAGACCAAAATGAGGGCTGACAACGAAATTCTTTAAAGGAGCGGAAAGTTGGCGATCAAGACGTGTATTGGTTGAATTGACAACGGACTACCATAAAAGTTAAAAAAAAAGAAGTTTAATTTTCGTACTATCAGACTGGGAGAAAAATGCGATTTACTCAAAACGGTTTTTTTTTTCACCTGCCATTTTCTCTTATGATTGTAAATTCCTTTTTCTGTGGGTGGTTTAAGTGAGAAAACAAAATCACCTCTTTCTGTTATGAGGATTACATCTGAGGAAAATTGTCTCAAATGAATTGTGTGCGGTAGTGACCACGAGAAAAAAAAGCTTTAAAAAGTATAACACTACATGTTATTTTCATTTTCAATCATATTTTTCCATTTCCTATTTCCTAAAAAGAAGGACATTTTGGGGTCTAAATGTTACCTTTTGCCAAAGCCTAACTATTGTGATACTCCAAGGACGTTCCAACACTTTATTATCTGACAGCAACTTACTGCAAGTAACTTCGGAACATTTTTTTAATGTAGCATTGCCATGAAAGACTTAATGATAAGTCCTCAAACCTCCCGTTAAAAAGAATTTAAGTACTTTTGGACCTCAGTATTTGAGATAAAGTTTTTGAGGTTGACTGGGTGATGGACATTTGTAAGGAATTGTGTAAAAAGAAAACCTATTGATGTAGTTTTAGTAGCTTTTGATTCCACTTGAAATGGAGTTACAATTATTAATAACACTTTTCCGGCCAATTTTTTACGAAATAAATATTCAAATAGACATATCGACAAGGTAAATTTCGTGCTAATATTCAACGAAAAAAGGAGTCGTTTCCAATAAAGAAAACCAGAACAATCACGGAGTCGGAAATGAGAGGCGGAAAATGTACAAAATACAAAAGATTTCGTTGTCAAAAAAAAGTCATGGTTGGAACAACAAAGTCGGTTGGAGAGTCGGAAAACATCGAAGTTGTGACGGAAAAACTTTTTCCGTGGTTTTCAAACTCTCTTGAAACGAATGAGACGTGGCAATGATGGTTTGATTCAATAGCGATAATACCAAAAAGGACAGAACGGAATTAGTCCATAGCTGCGGCTAATTGGAATACATGAAGGAGGTTATTGGTTGAAAAAAAAATGAAGTCATGAGTAGAAATGACGTGGCTGCACGAACGGAGCGAGTTTTTGGATGTTAGGGATCGTTTGGAGATGTGATGGTTGAAGATCCATGATGTTCATTTCTACTCCAGACAAAGGCTTCTACTGTAAAGGAAAATGATTAGAGGGAACGGAATGTGGAACGTGAAATGTTACTCTTCATGAAGAGTTCGAAGGAAACTAAATGGTCGAGTGATGATAGAGTGCTTGTTTACCCCACTTTGATGTCTTTATCTACAGGGTTAGGCTTTCCTACGCTTGCCGATATCTTGGACCATGAAAGAAATTATAATCCTTTGATTGGTGTATTATTATATCAGAAGTAATTCCTATCACTTGGCATCAATTTAGTACAGGTAAATGCCATTAGAATTGTCATCTAAAAAGATCACTCCTTGGACTTCGGTTTCTCTTCAAGAAATTTTGACATTGGATTTGTGACGCTATATTGGCGAGTCTTTAACTTTGAAATTGTATGATTCATGACCTGATATCTCGTCGAATATCTTGGGAAGTTTTTAAATCCAGGTAATCCGTAAATGAACTCTTGCACCCGTGTTGGCGCCGAACCCTGTAGATCCATTTGATTTGTTTGAATATTTGTCTTTGACTTCGACTTTACACATCTTGATAAGGGCGATGGAACATGGGCGGTGAAGCTCTGTTTTGATCGGTTTAAGCTCTCATTTTGTAGTATCTTTAGGGCAATAAAGGATTTCCCATGTTTCTTGTCTGCTTCCTTGAAAGCTGAGTCCGTTCCTTGAATTGGAACGTGTTGCTTATATCAAAGCCTTACCTCTCAAGAGAAAAAACCAATGTTAAGTTTCGTTAAAAAGTCCATCGAAAGCTTATGGTGCTCAATTATAGAGCTCAACCTCTTTGAACCATGTTCATCAATCATCACATTTAAAAACCTTTCACATGAGCTTCACTGTCCATGATTGAAGACGTCCCCTTAAAAGAGCCCTCCAAATGACACTTTTAGGCCAAGCTCGTAAGCTCGTCGAAATGAGATATGACCTCATTTTGGGCCTCCCACGTATTTCCCCCGAAGTCAGCTTTCATGGATATTCATTGCCGAATTCATGGTTTACGCTCTGGGGACCAACACCTAAGGCGGATTCGCTTAAAATTGAATGGATAGTACAATCTAAGCGAACAAAACCTCGATCTGCCTACGCTTTGTTACATTCTTGAACTCGCATAGGATTGGGGTGCCTGACGGCCTTAGACCAAGAACCACCCTGGAATTACTTCAAGAGGCCATGAATTTCACTTGAGGTTTCGAAATTTAAAAGGTAATAAAACTTGCCCTTGAGAATGAAGTTCAATTATCATAAGTGTAACGCAGAATAAGAAAATGCACAGACAAGAATCGTCTCTCAATCCTGATTTGATATTTTGCTGACGAGGTGAGATATGCGGTTGCACACCTTTGGTATGAAAAGCACCATTTGCATACCATCATGTGTGATATTTCAACTTGAAGCAAAAACAACGAGCTTCTTCTTTCTCGGGCTCCTTCATTGT
The DNA here is from genome assembly GCF_007210705.1 of Tigriopus californicus. Taxonomy (NCBI): domain Eukaryota; kingdom Metazoa; phylum Arthropoda; class Copepoda; order Harpacticoida; family Harpacticidae; genus Tigriopus; species Tigriopus californicus. The sequence continues at coordinate 12,839,554 of NC_081444.1, read as the reverse complement.
TTAATGTGCTTCCTTCTAGTATTCGTAAGGAATACGTCGATGTTGTTGATCCGTTAGGTTTGTTCAAGTCAGATTTGGACAAATGTTTAGATAGCATTCCTGATCAACCCCACATTCAAGGACGAGCTCGGTCTGCCAACTCAAACTTGTTGGTAGACCAAAGATCATGTTAAGTTTTAAAAGGTAAATAATGGACAAAATATGACCTTTCAAGTGAATAGTACTGGGGATTACATTCCTTGTAGTGGTTAGAAAAGCCCCTGAAAAAAACAAACCTTTCGAGGCGTTCCAGATATCCTTCTGGGTCCCTTTTTTAATTATATCAATGAATGGTTTACGTACATTGGAGGCCTTATAAGCGCGCGCAAGGTGCAAGTAGCTCGATATAGGAGTTGGGGTTGCAATCTGTATGAAGCTGAACAACGAAAACTGTTGGTTCATGAAAACATGCGGATGGTGGGACTAGAAGTACGCCCAGACACTCGTTTTCAGTAGGCAGTAAAACTTTTAATTTTCTAGAAAGCAAACTTACAACAAAGGTAAATCGATATTTTTGTTCTACAGTAGATTTACTACTAGAAGAATTATAAAGGCTGCACACTGAAACTCCAAAGGTACTCTTCCCTTCAAGACTGTATTGGACCCACTCCGGATTTTATAATCATCGGGCAAAATCTATACAAAGCAGTCGCCTTCCAGACAAAGCCGGAGGAACACGATTTAGGACATTTGAACTCACTGTCTAAATACTAATCAAAAGAACCCATGACTATGAACATTTTTTTTTTGAACCACTAGAGATTAGATCCATCCACCAAATTATACTCAATGTTGGAATCAATTCCCTAGTCACCACCCTGTTCTTAGGAGCATAGAAAATGTTGGAAATGTTGCCCATCAAAATAACGCTATTTTGCATTCAGCGGGTCAAATTACCCCTTGAAGAAGTACCACTACTAGACTTCCTAAGAAACATGTGGAATCTTAAATAAGAAACCAGCAGAAACACTAAACTAGAGCCAAATACTAAACGCATTTTTTTTTTGTTTAAGAAATATTCCACCGAGCCTGCGATCAAAAACTAGAGGTCAACCCTTGGACACGCCATCAGCCACATCCTCGTCAACTATTGACCAATCTCCCAGCCCGAATGGAAGCGAGGTACACTGTGTGGTCAGAAAAGCCCAAGGTTTCTTGACACACCGAATATACAAGTGCCTGGAATGGCAATGGGTTGCCTCTCCCCATCACGTGCGTTATTTATCCAANGTCAGAAAAGCCCAAGGTTTCTTGACACACCGAATATACAAGTGTCTGGAATGGCAATGGGTTGCCTCTCCCCATCACGTGCGTTATTTATCCAAAGATACGGTGATGCTTCTCTTCCTGGTCTGAAAAGAATTTTCATCTAACATCTGATTCCTCGAAATACATCACATCGCTTTTCAAGGAATGAGTGGCGGAAAGACTTTTCATATTCATCCATTTTGTCATCGCGACCATTAGAGAGGCGTTGAAGACCGGTGGAATTGAATTGAACAAAATGGTAGAGGAAATGGAGAGCATGCCCGACGTTACTCCGAACTCCATTGCTCTCAAGAGCAAGAAATCAAAGCCTTGTTCAAACCAGACAGCTATGAAAGCATGGCGAAAGAGTAAACTCATCAACCCTACACGCACAAGATAATCCACTCACCAACAAACTAACAAAAACGAAGTACAAGAATGGACTATGTCTTTCGTAGACCTGCAGAGGAATCCCAATTTCTTAATTCGAAGGGCCTCCCTCACTTGCGCCAACTAGCATCACACCCTACATAGAACGTTTGCGGTGAGGACCAATGACCTTCTGTGAACCAAAGGCCCAAGATCGAACCATAAATTCGTGAATAGTTTTCATATGTACATGTACTATACAAAATATAGATAATATTATGCAATCATAGGTTGAATATTTAAGAAGTCGCGATTTCTTTCTCCTCAGCATTTACATACCCGTCCTTCAAATAACCGCAAGAATTCTGCAAGTGGGATGATATCCTGAAGCAAGCGTGCAGAGGTTTTGATTAACCTGCTTGGAGATCAGTTCCCCAGCGTGATTTCAACTCCACAACGTTTAGGAGCAACAGCTCATCGTTGTAATGACGAGGCTAGTCAAATTGAGGAATTATATGATCTTGATGTCACAGAACAAAATGCTGTAGAGCCCGGTTCCAGGACAACTCGACTCTTCGGACAATTCAACTCAGCTCAGAAATAAAGCTTAATATGATGGCTTACAACTAATTCATACTTATGGAGCAAAATCGAAACTGTAATGTAAGACTTGTCAAAATTTGAAAGGTTTCACACAATGCATCATTTCATATTTAAAAGCAAGTTATGTTTACATCAATCATGGTGTGAAAACCAAGTTTGATAATGTTTTAATCAAACTTGATTTTTTATTCAATGCCGTACTGATACTAACATCTTTGCAAGCAAATTAAATTTTTACCAATCAAGCTATAGTTTTGTTCCATATTCATGCTTTTTTGGTCCATATGTTGTGTTTAGTAATTGTACTGAGTCGAGTTGTCCGCTGGGTCAAGTTGTCCGCTGGGTCGAGTTGTCCGGTCACCATAGAGCCCATCAGGGCCTTTCGAGCTCTTCTGGCCTTGATGGTGTGACATCTCTGTTCCTGATGAGATGCTCACAGGTTCTTACCCCGATTCAAGATGCAGCGCATCAAATACGAGAAACAGGAGCAAGTTTCTTTCCTCTTTAAAGCTGGCTCATGTTGTTCCGATTTTCATAATGGGTAATAAGTCGCTCCCAAGTAATTATAGGCCTTGGCAATGGTGGTTTCCTACTTCCCGGTTCGAAATGTCGCAAAAACGATGTCTATCTTCTCTTGTTCAGTTGACAATTTAAGGCCGAAAGAGTCACTTTAGCAAGTTTGTCCTACCTTTAAGATTTCTTGGCAACTGATTGGTTATCATGTTTGAATAGGTAGGAGAGTTCAAAAGTTGAACTGAAAGTTGAGAAAAAAGTCTGCAAAATCTAGTCTCTGTTGTAATGGACCAGGCTGTATAACTTTTTAAAGTCCATGAAGTCATTCCTAGCCAGCACGGGTTCCTTTTTTAGTTTATTTTGGCTTTTCACGGGCTTTTCTTACCGCTACAAGGAATGTAATCCCCAGTACTACTAAAATCAAAGGTTATAATTCGTCTATTTATTACCTTTTGATCGTTATATGATATTTGGTCTAACAACCAGTTTGAGTTGGCAGACCGAGCTAGTCCTTGAATGCACAGGGTTGATCTGGAATGCAATCTAAAAATTTGTTCCAACCACATTCTAGCATTTAATTGATTTAGCATGTAGAGCAGGTCATTGAGGGACTAGAGAGTTATGAGTAAAGACGACCAAAAATGCGTAATCCATTTTATGGTATAAGACAGCTGTATTCGCATATATTGCATATTTTTTAGCATATTTTGGAAATTTTGCTTAATCAAGTTTGGTTTTGCCTATCAATTCCAAATTCCTGCTATTTGTCAATCTTGCTGGTTTCACAACGCTGTTTCCAACTGTTATTGATTTTGGGTTTATTGTTTATTATTCTTTATTATCAGGTTGAACCCGAAGGCTTTTTTCTCTTATTCAAACTCTAAGAGGAAATTGAAACAACTTGCAGGGCCCCTTGAGGTCAATGATGAAGCAATTGGCAATGTAAAGGTTATGGCTAACATACTTGTGGATCAGCTCTCTGGTGTGTTTTCAACTCCACCGATAAAAGGACCAACAACTGTATGTGCTAATGACGAGTCTGTTGAGATTGGCGAGGCTAGTCAAGCAGTTAAATGATCTTGTATTAACAGAGGCCATCACGGATTTAAGGCCTTCGAGTTCTCCTGGTTCTAATGAGAGCTCACTGGTTCTTGCTGTTAAGTCGCTCCCCAGTAATTATAGGGCCGATTTCTCTCACTTCGAACATTGTGAATGTTTTTTAATAGATCATGAAGTTCAACTTGTAGTGTCTCTTGAAGTCCATGAAATCCTTCCTCGTAGCCAGCACGGGTTCCGAGCACATTTTAGCTCGGTTTCCCAACTGATTGAACATAAAACATATTATTGAGGAACTAGAGGTATGAGCTAGTTGATGTTGTCTATTTTGATTTTGCCAAGGCCTTTGATGAAGTAGATCATGGCCTTTTGTTGAATATACTTCATGACATTGGGATCCAAGGCAAGGCATGTGTTGTGGATTGAGCACATGCTCGTGCTCATGTTATGTAATTCTAGTCATGTTTATAAAGCAGCGCACTAGTATTCTGAAATGAGCAGGGGCAAAAGCTCAATCCACAACAGCATGCTTGACCAGTGCTGCCAGATGGCGGTTTAGCCAGCCAGATTTTGCTACTTCTGGCGTTTTTAGATTCTGTCTGGCGGGGAGATTTTTCTTTTGGCGGGGAAGATGAATCTGGCCGTTGTCTGGCGATTTTGAACTTTGTGCAGCGAGAAAATTTTCAACATTGACGGAAAGATTGATTTAGGTGGGTTGCTGGCGTTTTTGACAGACTTTAGGCGGTTTTTGACCCAAATATCAAGGAAATTGGCAAGTTTTTCCTAAGCTTTGAGAATGCTTTGCAAGAATGCAAGTTGTTCCTTGGCAATTTTATATCATTGCACCTTCAGGTTCATTCTTCAGAGCACTTGATTAAAGTACAGCATACTTTTGGGCACAATGGACGAGTTTGAATTGGGAATCATGCATCACTTTTTTATCATCAATTCATTTCTCTAGATATAACATAGCTATGTGTTTAGTACATATAGACTAGATAGGTTACTTTTTCAATAGAGGTTTTCAAGGTTTTCAAGTTGGTGTTTTCAACTTTGGAGGCAATCAATATTCTCAAGGCTGCTTTCTCAATAAATGCATCAGATGTGGCACAATTTGGTCAAAATGGCAATAATTTTTTTACTGAAATCAAGGCATGGCCAAACAAACACAATTTTCACTTGTTTCAGAATTACAAAAATGTCCCCATCCTGTTCAGCCTCTTTCGAAAAACCAAACCATAGACAGGCATACAGGGCCACTATGAAAGCTTTCAGAGTTAAAAAACTTTCTCTGACATAGATTCTAAGATGCTTGAAGGTGGACTATGATTTTCGGCAATGTCACGTCACTCACACTTTTATGTGTGAAAAATGTTCAAACAGTACACCTCTACATCCACTAGAAACAATGAACCATACTTTTGCTTCATGAAATGTAATGTATCAAAGTAGTTGAATTGTGAAATCCATAGAGTAGGGTACAATCTTAAGATATCTGGTTATAAAAGTCCGTAGTGAAAGCAAGCTCTGTGCATGACACAAATAGCTAATGGAAGGCCAGGAAATTCAACTCATGCAGAAAAGCATCTGATTGTACATTGAAGTGCCCTAGAATACCAAGAGAGAGAGTATCTGGCGTTTTCCTGGCGTTTTTTTTAAATATATTTGGCGGTGAATGTCTTGAATTGGCGTTTTTAGGGGGTCATCTGGCGTTTTTAGCCCATTTGGGCTCTAATGATCAGCAGGTTTGCAACAGGTAGAACAAGTCCAAAGATGTTTCACTAGGAATGAGAGAGCTCTCGTATTGGGAGTGACTAAACAAGTTGGGATTTTGGGTTTATTGTTTATTATTCTTTATTATCAGGTTGAACCCGAAGGCTTTTTTCTCTTATTCAAACTCTGNTGGCGTTTTCCTGGCGTTTTTTTTAAATATATTTGGCGGTGAATGTCTTGGATTGGCGTTTTTAGGGGGTCATCTGGCGTTTTTAGCCTGTCGCCACCTGGCAGCACTGTGCTTCACCCATTTAGGCTCCAATAAGATCAGCAGGTTTGCAACAGGTAGAACAAGTCCAAAGATGTTTCACTAGGAATGAGAGAGCTCTCGTATTGGGAGTGACTAAACAAGTTGGGACTGTACAGTATTCAGAGAAGGTAAGAAAGCTTTGTCCCCACCCAGGATTTAGGGTCAATTCTAGTGACCGCAGAGGCTTAATGTTTGTTCTTAGAGCACCCTCAAGCCTTCGAGAATCTAGGCTAGTTCGAACAATGAAGTCCACATCTCTTCTTTCTCGGGCTCCTTCATTGTTTAATTTGCTTCCCTCTGATATTCGTAGGGAATACGTAGGCCTTGTTGATCCGGTAGCATCTTTCAAGTCAGACATGGACCAATTTTTAGATAGTGTTCCAGATCAACCCTACATTCAAGGACTAGCTCGGTCTGCCAACTCAATTTCGTTGGTGGACCAAATATCATATAAAGATTGAAAGGTAATAAATAGACTAATCATAACCTTTTATTTCAACAGTACTGGGGATTGTATTCCCTTTAACTGTTAGAATAGCCCGTGAAAAAACAAACAAATATAGTGCTGTTGTTTTTTTGTTTTCCTCCAACTTTTGCCATTGTTTCAGGTTGATTTGTCGAATATGAGCGGAAAAGATCATTTGGGAGGTAAAAGTAATTCACAGGCAGCAGCATTGGTTCACCCGTTTAGCGGATATATCCTTGTAAGCAAGGTAAAGTACAATCAGGTAGGCGTCGCTTATGAAATACCAGGACTTTCGACTTCAAAGGATTCACCGCCAAGCCATTGATCTCGCAATATTTTTCCAAGTCATTCAAGGCACACTCAAGATCATCTTCAGTATTGCCAAAAAGATAAAAGATCATCGGCATAAATCAATGATCTAACGACCTTGTGCCCCAGCCCGCAGCCCGACGCCTTGATGTGAAAGTCTGTCGGGCAAATCGTGAACTAAGAGATTGAATAATAGGGGTGGGCAAGGATCGCCCTAAAACACCCCATTCCTTGACGTAAAAGTTGGGTGAAACTCTCCGACCTGTCTTGACAAAATATCGGGTCATCTGTAAGATGTTAAACAACACCAAGGCAAATTGACGAGGAATTCCAAGACTTTCCTTGCAAATATAATCGTTCAAAATTATCTTCAATTTTTGCGACTCTTGAATGTAATTCGGCCTTATGGTAAGCCGGTCGAGCAATAAAGTAATATTTGTATAAAGGCTGATCTTCTTTTAATTTACGTAGTAATGAGATGGAATATAGGAGATCACGAAGTCCCGGAGTGAACCACGGTTTTGCTTTAGATCACAAACGCCCTTAAAGACCCTTTGTAGGTTAAACAGATTCGTTAGACTTTTCGGCCTTTAGTCTGATTCCTGTATTATTGAGAGATGTTCCAAAACTCGGTCCAAGTCCACCGTCTCAAAAAGATATTTTGTACTAGAGACCCTGGATTCAGTCCTTGGATGACCCTAGAGCATCTATAGGTTGTACCAGTTCTTTCGCTTCTGCAGGGTGTGCATATCACAAGGCCTTTAAGGCTGATAGGTTTATGATCGGATATCGACATTTCATGAACGAACGTTCTTTCGACTTCCACTCCCTCCTAATCAAAGATATGGCCCAAGCATGATTGACCAGCCGAGTGAATAAGTCTAGATTGACACGGGTCAGATTGCAGTGTGACATTAGGTTGATTGAGAAATTCGGAAAGGTCGAGGAAGTCATCACTCATCACTCTCTGGTTTCAAGTTCTTGTATCGTCCAAATCAGAGGTGGGTTTGAAAAAGCACCCAGTTAAAGTATTACCTTCGCAAGGTCAAGAACGGCATCTGATTGGCATAGGCTCACAGGTTCTAGTGCACTATTAACATATGACTCAATACCTCGGATGGCTGCCCTCGTCCACCGGAACCAACCGCACGTTGCACATGCGATGCTCTGTCGGGCAAAAGTAAGTCAAATATTTAGGTAAGAAAAATTCCGCCATGTTCTTCAGGAATCGATCATTAAAAGAGCGGACCAGGTGTTCCTCCCATTCGCGTTTACATGCGCCACCGACATCTTTTTGCTCCCACCCCTTTTTCGCCTGCAGATCCGTGAAAACTCTCCCCTTTTCAGTTTTCCGCAATTCTTTGACGAACATGTCCGCACCAGCTGATCTGTAGGTGAAGCGTTTCTGAATCAAAAACTCTCGTGAATGTTCAACATCTTCCAGCAACGCCCCCACCCTTCGTCTCGAACTGGGAGGATCAATTTCACGGCGAAAACTCACTACACCACAAGCACTTGGAAAGGTCCATTTTGATGAAATAATACCCAGCAAGTTCGAAATAACTGGAGAGCTTCAGGGAAGCACTTTCGTCACTCAGGGCGAAAACCACAGTAAAAATGGAGTATTAATGAAGAAACTCAATGGATAACTTCTTAAATCCAGAAAACATGAAGCTATGAGGAAAACCGGCCTTTTAGCCGTTGTAACCACTTCTTACATTTTACAACTTGTTCTTGCATTTTCACAACTTTTTCAGCTTTTTCGGATTTTTCCCAACCGAAAATATTATTTCAGCCAAGAAAGCAATATTTTTCCGAGGTCTCAGTAGGTGCTACTCTATCATAATTAGAGGCAAACATGATGTATGTGTTGAAGGTAAAACATGTTTGCTTACTTATTAAGCAAATTTCAAGTGTTTTTCCCCGCATTTTCATGTCTATTTTGACTGTGCGCAAAGGCCAAATTATAACTTGGGTTGATTTTCTTCCTCCC
>NC_081444.1:12827807-12830899 GCF_007210705.1 Tigriopus californicus | reverse complement strand
AAGCTTACTTTCCAGTAATTGAATTTCTGCATGAGCAACTTAAAAGGTCAAAATATTGTTGTCTAAAATTATCATCTGCCTATTTTCCGCATTTGAAACAAATCAACTGGCAACAAGACATTTCTCTTACTTGGGTTCAACAAAATCAGCAAGGCCAATTGGACCAATTGAAAGGTTACTGAGAGAATCACGCAACGGCATGCGTTTATATTTATGTTGTGTTCAATGTCAAGTTTATTGCAATCACATTGTCATTTCTTGAAATGCAGGTATACTTGCTGGTGACCGGACAACTTGACCCAGGACATAAGTATGAGTTATTTGGAAGCCAACATATTAAGCTTAATTTCTGAGCTGGGTCGAGTTGTCCGCTGGGCCGAGTTGTCTGTTGGGTAGGGCATTAGTTGTTCCTCAATAAAAGGAATGAATTACAGTTACAGTTACAGTTACCTTGGTCAAAAATAGTAATTCGTTACACAAATGTTACTTGGCAAAAAATGTAATGGCGTTACTCATTACAATTACTTTTACATAAATTTTAGATGACCAATATTTTGTGGTTTTGGCCCCATCAAGACCATTCTTCTCTAAAGAATAATGTGTTTTTGACTCAATGAGTCCTAATGGGTATCATCTGAAGATTTCGTGTCAACATTTTTCATTAGTGAACCTTGGCATTTAATCTTGGCATAATTGTTCAAAATTTATAGCAGTATAATGCTTTGAGGAGTCAAGAGTGGATGGGATAATGATTGTTGAAGGTTTGAAACAATGTCGCAAAAGTCGTGATGGAAAACCGGTATTAGACATTGTGAAGTCAATAAAGCTTCATTGTAAGAAGCCCATGCCTTAAACCATGGAAATGAAGAGGCATTGGAAATTTGATGTATCATAGTCAATGTAAGGAGAGATTTTCGTTTCTTGACAATAGCACTGAATCAGCTCTTCAGTCCAACGGAATTGGATTGAGAAGATGTAAACAATAAAGTAGCAAGTACAATATGAGATTTAAAAACCAAAGACACCCTCAGAGTAGTTAAGAGCAAGCACAATTTTCAACTCTGACTTTCTTTGATCGTAATATGCTTGATGGAATTAGCAATAAATGGCAATTTCAGTTGAGCCTTAAAGTTCCCCAGCAGTCATGAGATAAACGAAAATTTAAAGGCCATTCTGGAAGCTCAAAAAGGAATGAGTAACAAGTAATTCTTTAAGTTTTTGGGTCGTTACAATTACACAAATTTAGAATGTAATACAATTCCAGTTCCTTTTTTTTGCACCCCTAGCTATCAAAAAAATTGCAATAATTATTTTTTGTCACGTATCAGATTGGTGCTAACAATTACCAACTACTGCTTGACCCCGACAGTTGGTGAAGAGTTAATGGATGGTTCCTGTGAGCCTGTAGATTGCTAAAACAATAGCTTCAACAATAGCAAATAAGCCACTTTAATCTACAATGCAGATATCTTACACCCCTAGATTTGTTGTCTCCAAATTCTTATTCGAACCTGAGATTCTTCAAAATGAAAAAAGAACACATAATGTGCATTTTTGGAAAGTTGATTTTTTTGGTACTTGGGGTGTTAGGCTTCACCCGGTCATCGAAGCTAGCCATCACCTCCCATAACAGTGTACATATTTTTTTGGTTTAGTTTTTTCTCGAGAAACATTGTTTACATAGTATCTTTACTTCTGTCCAAAAAGCCTTAGTTTTGGACAAAATATATGATCAGGAAATCATGATCAACTTTGGATACCTTTTGTCTAAATAAACACATTATGTTTTGCTTTACTTTGCCCACCACTGGATCAAAGCCATGAAATGTCCCATTTGGCGAGTTCATGGTGGTCGCTTTGATGTAGATTCGCCTGAGTGATCGGAGCTTTTTTTAATTTAATCAATCAGGGGATTTCATGTGAAGATCTTGGAATGGCGCCAAGCTTAAGACGAGACAGGTAAATCAGTAGAAAGTTTTGATGATAATTTGAGAACTTCCAATGAGATATATAGGATTAGACACCCAATTGTTCATTTTGGTCTCACTCCTTCACCAGGATCTTGATTACGTGTTGGGAAACATATTAATTTTTAACTCTTGATTCTTTTGAAATTCAATTGCTATTGAACAAGCTTCTTCAAAAACTGGGAACGACATACTGTTTAAGAAGCCGGACTTCTAACAAACAAATGAATGTAAAAGCAAACAAAATGTCCCCGAAAGAGATCAGATATCTATAAAATAAGATCACTTTAACTTTCTGGTAAAAAAAGTGCCTTGGCATCCCATAGTTCTGACATGGCAACACACAACAGAAATGAGCGGGGTAATATTCTCTTTTTCTTTACAAATATTGCGCTAGATTTATATTTCATTTCAAATTATAACGGAATGTTCGTATTGCCTTCTTGAATACCCCAACGAAGGCATCTCCCTGACAGTTGTAGCATGTTCCACAGACACACTGAGCGCACATTAAATGCGTTCTTTCAGGCCTGATTTTTCGCCAGTGGGGTCAACAATTCTCGTCTCTGTGTGGCACTAGAGTCTCTTGACATCATGTCCTCAAGTAAGGAAAACGAAGGCCGATCTCCTAAACGGAAGCCCGCAAGGCCATGGAGTACTTTATAGGTCCATATCAAGTCACAATTCATCCTTCGCTCTTCAAGTGATATCATCCCCAGCTCTATGAGGCGTTGGGAGTAGTCGAGGTCACGGCCAATCCCACCAATATATTTTGTGTAACGTCTTTGAATGGCTTCCATCTTTACAATATCTTGCCTCAAAACTGGAATAAATGCAGGGTAGTGTGGCAGGTGAACACCAATACACCTAACACGGGATTTCTTAATGAACTTTATTTCGAGTTAACGTGTTACTAGTCTTGGTTCTAGTACCAATGTGGGTTTTTCTTCCCCCCCCAGCTGCCTCCTTCCGTTTCGCCGTCAGCCTTCGATCCAGGGCTGCCACACCTCCCCCCAGAAGGTCTGTAAGGGCGTAGGACCACGGCTTTTAATTGGTTGGACCTGGAGGTCTGCCCCGTCTGGCGNATCAAACACGCTATAGTTGATCTCGGGTTTCCGTAATGGC
>NC_081444.1:12827230-12827779 GCF_007210705.1 Tigriopus californicus | reverse complement strand
TGGTTTGACAAGCATTGGAACACGTTTGCCAAATTCTTGAAATGCTCGTCGATTGAAGAGCTTGCGATTAGAATATTATCCAAGTAAACAAAAGTGCAAGTGAGAGACGCAAAGGCCATGTCCATTAAACGCTGAAAAGCTTGGGCGGAATTTTTTAACCCAAAGGGCATCCAAAGGAACTCATAAAGCCCAAACGGTGTAATAACGGCCGTTTTGGGGATGTCTTCCGGTTCAGCAGGGATCTGGTGATATTTGAAAAAACTTTTTTCCCGTACAAATGAGCAGCAAAGTCTTGAATTTGTGGGATGGGATATTGGTCAAGAATTGTCACGTCATTGAGACGACGGTTAGTCACCACAAATTCTAGGGCTTCCGTCATGCTTTTCCACGACATGTAAGGGATTGGACCATGGACTCTGGGATCTACAGATTACCCCCATGTCCTCCATTCAATCGAACTCGGCACGAGCAATGAGGAGATTTTCCGGTGATAGCCGGCAAACTCGCACGCAAAGAGGGGGCCCGGTTCTTGTAATGTGATGCGTTACT
>NC_081444.1:12826575-12827194 GCF_007210705.1 Tigriopus californicus | reverse complement strand
AGGCCAATGACGGCCAGTAGATGTGTCGCAAAGCAAAGTTGGTCCCCCGGGGCTAATGGGAATGTCCAACAAGCGGAGGCCCGTAATAGCGGTCCTCGACGCTTGAATTTCGGGATCACTACTCTGAGCTTTGGAAATCAGTAAGTAATCCAAACCCGCAGTGAGATGGTCGATGGTAATGCGAGAAAGGGCGTCCGCCACCGGGTTGGCCTCTCCGGCAACATGTTGGATATTAGTGGTGAATTCTGGCACGTAAGATAGATGGCGCTGTTGGCGTTCTGACCACGGATCCGATACCTTGGACATGGCAAATGTCAAGGGTTTGTGATCAATATAGACAATGAAACTGCAGCCTTCGAGGAAATAGCGAAAGTGTCTCCCTGCCAATCAAACACGCTATAGTTGATCTCAGGTTTACGTAATTGCCTACTAAAAAACGCCAATGGTTGCCATGATGCGTTAACCCACTGCTGTAATACACCTCCAACTGCCAGATCTGATGCATCTGTATGGAGGGAGAGGTACGCCCCAGCTTTAGGGTGCACCAGCAACGTTGCATTGGCCAAAGCGTCCTTGGTGACGTTGAACGCCCTATCCATTTCGGGGGACCAACTCAAAT
>NC_081444.1:12826414-12826539 GCF_007210705.1 Tigriopus californicus | reverse complement strand
ATACCAGCGACGTAAATTGGGGGCCTCGATCAGAGGTGATGACAGTAGGTAGGCCGTAACGTGAAATCCAATTGGCAATGAGGGCCTGAGCACATGAGGTAGCGTCCGTAGAAACAAGGGGAATG